>NC_056733.1:1625064424-1625184424 GCF_019279795.1 Protopterus annectens | reverse complement strand
CGCTCCTACTTTGTTCTTCATTTTGACTATCTAAGGATATGCCTCAGATTTGCTGTTTTTCTATTCTTGAATAATGGCTTCTTTAATGCACTGCTGTCTTCCATTTCCTTGCAATGCAACTTTTCATCAACATTTCCATAACTAACTTTATAAGTTTGGCTAAAAAAATTCCAGAACTAACAGTACCCTCTGCATTTTTCATTCAGACTTTATACTGTTTATTTTTTTCACACAGGAATTTACCAGTCCTCTCTACCCTTTTCAGATATCTGCACCTGAACATCATATACTATGCATCACATTTTCTAGGCCCACCTGCATCTGTAAAAGACTGCACTGCTTACACTTTGTGTTGGTGATCTATAAAACAGGTATTAACTCAATCTCCTTTTATCTGTACTCCAGCCTTGCTCATTCTTCATCCTGCCCTCCCCCTTTAGGTTTGCTGATGTTCTGTTTGACCTGTATGTTATTTCATCATCTGAACACACACCAACCTTATACCTTTAACTCCTCACCTACTCTGACCAGCTTTCCTTGCTGCTCTTGTGACCACTTCACTTTTTCCATTTGGTATTGTCTCAGCCTGACCTTCCTCATTGCTTTTTGTATTCTAAATTCTTTAATCATCACCTTCATTCCTTTACCCACTGGTCTTTTTTTACAAAGAGGCATACTTCTTTAAATTCTTTACATTTTGTTTTGTACCTCCTGCCTCTTCTTTCCTTCCACTTTGGACTAACCACACTTGTGATCAACACATGACATCACCAGTTAGCCTTGATCCAAACCTGTCCACCAGGCACTCCTAATCTTTAAATAAGCAATTTCTGCTGTTGATCCACTACTCCTCAAGAATTTCTCCTGCTGCTGGACACCTCCTAAGTACTGAATACTTTTTCAATCATGTTATCAGTCCATTTAATCTTCCATACATTTTATTCACCAATCATTATTTTCACATTTTCCCACAAGGAACATTTCCTGATGCTAATGTACTTTTTAATTTCTCAGCCTTTCAATTATTTTATTTTCCTTTATTTTATGACCACCCAGAATGCACTGCCATGTGTTTGATTCCTTATCTTTGTGATCCTTCTCTCTCCCCTTCTTTCCATATTGTCTCTCTTCCTCAGTCTTCCTTCCTTCCTAATGTTAAGCATTATAAAATGTGTCTTTTAAATGCAGCAGCATATACAGTTAGCTCAAACACTTAGAGGAATATGCTTTTTTGTAGGAATGTCATATTTAACATTCACACTAATTTTTCATTATTTATTCTTGGCCTCACACTAATCCATATATCTTATCTCATAATGCTTTTAAAGTCCCCTCATTCTTCCACTGGAGTCCACTGGCAAATGTCTAAATAGATACAGAAATCTCTGCAGACTTCTCGTTTTAATATGGTTTATGTCCCTGACAAAGTCCATTCTCTCATAACTCTGTCGCTCTCTCTCCCTCTGTCTCCTTCTCTCATTCTCTTTACTAGTTCTTCCCGGTTATTCTGTTTTAAGTTACAGGCACCTTAATTCTGAAGTATTCAATCCCCACAAGCATCCTAATCCATCTTCACCTATGAACATCCGTCTCTGTCTCCATCCCTAACCCAAAATATGTTTTCCTTTTACTCTTCACTCCTGACTCCTTTACAAACCTCTCAAACTCCTTGAAAACATACCCCATCAGCCTTATATTAAATCCCTAGGTAATGAGCCACAAACCCATATAAGAAACAAAAAACAACCTCACTCATTGTCGTCCTTGTCATTCTCCCTTCACATTCCTCAATAAGACTTCAGTTCCTAGTATAACCAGAGACTGGGACAATGGACTTCTCTGACTACTTCCCTTTCCTTACTTGTATATCTTTTGCATAGCTCTATTGACCAGAACCTTGATTTCCTGGTTTTTATACATAGCTTTTCCTTTTAATGCTGGGACCCATCTCCACTTCTTCTACAACTCTCCCCCCCAAAAAAGAAAAATTCACCTGCTGAATCAGCGGCTTTTCTGATTACAAAAGGAACTACTTATTTGCTTATTCATGTTTGTTAACTATGTAGGAAAGCTGCTCTGTGGGACCATTTTCAGCCTCAACCTGGGCCAAAATGCAAAGACAGAATACATTTATGAATGCAAAACAATATTTAACAGTTAATAACAACAAAACAGCCAACTACATTTAAAGTACTGACACTTGACTTATTAAGTGAATCTGTGCTGTATTTTGCTTACTAAAATAATTTCTTACAACTGCAATGTACATTTTATTTTGTAGTAAATTCAGTTTTTAGATTGACTTGAGTTAACTTAAGGTATATTATTTATGCATGCTGGCTTATTTGGTTTTGCTGCTTTCATTGTCTATTGGATTGGCCATCAGATAAAGTTCTCACATATCACATTCATTCATTAATTCTTAATATTTGCTGAATTTTCTGTTACATGTAGTACTTAATGGCATTGCCAGCATTTTCTTTCTTTCATTAACCACCGAGCAATGACATATTTTTATTTGATAACACCGGAATTACTCAGCAGCATGAAGCTGCTATGATTTTCATTCAAGGCTGCATGGTAGTTTGTTTGCTGCTGGGTTTTCAGGATGCTGTCCACCCCCCATAGCAATTTTTTGCTGTCCCAGCAAATCAAGATTCAGCACTGAATCTGTCTAAGCTTAGCAAACTCAAAGAATCAATGGGACTAAATCAATGATTACTGCCTTTTTAACTGAGACGTAGAAAGTTGCTGTTAAAAGAGCTTTTGTATGGGGGTGCAACATACCCCTCAACCTCTTAGTTTAAGGAATTTGTACCAAGTGAAAAATAATAGGGGGCAAAGGGTTAAAAGTAGGGACAGATTTTAATTATTGTGTTTACAAGCTTAGAACATTGATAGAATAACACGTTTTACATTACCATGCATTTTCTGTAGAATATGAAATCTGTAACTCAAGTGTTTGTCATTATCTTATAATTTCATTCCCAAATGATTTATCAGAAAGCCACAAGTTGTATGAGGATCAAATCAAAGATCTGATGTACAAATCTGGATATTCTGCAAAAATCTAGACAATTGAGATGCATGCAGTGCAAGTCTTCCTCTAACCCCATGTGGGATATGACATCCTCCAAATCCAAGAAGGTGTAACCACAGAAAAAGGGAAAGAGTCCCAACACTACATAACAGGACTGTTCTTTTCCATCTATGATCATTTGTTCTTACTTTAGTATATAACATTCAATACATGGGGTACTCAAGAGGAACCAAAGTAAGTAATTCTCAATGTGTTGCCTTCTGATTAGATGGACTACTCATGGATTCCAAATTTATATTATTTACTGGCCAAAATTTAGGTGAACTGATTTTAAACACTGGATTTTGGTTAGTTTGTGTATAGGGGTTTTGTTTTCCATTATGTAATAGGTGGCCATGAGTGGCAACAGCATAAGTATCCTGGTTTGCTTGGAGATGATATGCAGCTGATAGTCACCTACAGCCTTTAGAAATTATCATTTGGGCTCATTTTGGGCTATTAACTTATTAACAAAATATTTTGGAGCCTTCTTAGGATTTACCATTCTTGGTTGTCCTGGCTATTAGGCTTCTGTGTCCTTGTACAGATAGTAGCTGAGTGTTTTGTTGCAGAGTATCTACTTGGCCAGTTTTATGAGTTATGTTTTTCTCTTTGCTGTGCATATAGTTGCTGTTCATTGAGGTTCTTAACTTCTGCAACTGTCCTGTTGATCTATGTGATTAGTACTCTATTTCATACCATGGTTCCAAAGATAAGTGTAAATTTTGTTTTTTGTTCAACTTCTACATACTAGGAGTAAACAAAACATTTTTACTTATAGAATATGTCTTATCTATTATATTGTATTGACTTATTACTTAAGAATATATATATATATATTTAACCTCTGTTTTAGTTTTTATAAGGACAGTACACTTCATGGGAATGTCCTTTTACGTTTGCCATTTTATTGCATCCTGTCTTCCTTACCATGTTTTTCAGTTGATGCAGGAGCTATGAACCTTTGTATTTATTTATGTATTTATTATTTTATTTATTTAAATTTGTTGACCGGGAGTGTCCGACTGGACGTAGGTCCATTTTCAGCGGAGGCCCGGGGAGAAAAGCTCCACAGTAAAATAAACAGACAGTAGTTACATTGGATTACATAGCGATTAACAATTTAACATAGCAATTACTTACAACATATTTACAGATGAAGAACATAGTACATCAGCAGACAACTAGAATCTTTATCTGTGAAGTACATAACAGACATAAACAAATGTTACAATGAGAAGTTCCTACTGTATAATAAGTACTAGGCTTATGAGCATCTGCGCTTGCTGTAATCATGGTAGTTAGTGGAGTGGAAAGAAAGGTAGTGGTTGGATGGGGTCGTATTCAAGGTTGCTGGGAAAGCATAAACATACAAAGATGGTTGCCCCAAGAAGATTACTTGGTGCCAGCCGAGGGAACATTTTTTCAGACACAGGGTTTTTTATTATCTCTAACAGATACTCCAGATACATATTTTCAGTGAAATCTCATAGTGTTTGCTCCGGGTGTACAAAAGAAAAATACAGAGATGTTACATTGTAGAAAACCACTGTGAGCAGTTTGCATCTATAAGCAAAAAAGGCACAAACAAAAGTTAACAGAACTTAAAAATACATCTTAATCACATGTTAAGGAACATATATTACCACTGTGTTATGCATTTGTTGAGAAGAGGTGGCAAAAAGCTGGCGAAGATGAATGTGAGGAAGCAGTATAACAGATTTACAAAGATTAAGAAAGACTGAGACTAAAGAAAAGGGTTCATTTATATTACAGTGGAATGGCCAGTTTCTTAGGAAGTTTTGTCTAATTGCATTCCTGAATTTGCTTTTTTCAGACATATTCCTCAAGGTGAATTGAAATATATTCCAATATTTCTTAGTGACAATGGAGGACCTAGACTTGTCAATTTTATTTCTGATTATGGGATTTAGATTAGTCTTCAGTGAGATGCCTGAAAATCTCTAGGAGCTAGTCTCTAATGTCTTATGTGATACATGGGGGATAGGGCATAGGGGGGTGGGGGCAGATTTATAAGTAAAGTAAATTGTGTACAAAAAGGTTGTACAGATAATAGGTGATGGTAAAACTCAAGCCAGTTCAGCTGATGCACCAAGCATTGGTTGGTCTGGCTTTGATAATCTGCCACAAAGCCTGTTGTTATATCCTAGGGCAACTCTAATGTTTCACACTGGGGTGGTGATAATCTGGTTAACAGATGATTAGACTGGAGTAAGGATCAAAGTAAAAAAGACTTGACAGTTACTAGGTTTGTAGTATCAGAAAAAAACATAAATGAACTTTGCAGAGGCATCCAATCTTTTGATTCATCTTGGTTTGTATCTTGTTGAAGTACATATTATAACAAAGTAGCCTTGGTTGTGCTGACCTCTTCAACAGATCAGTTATCAAGTGAAATAATTTTAAGACTGCATCAAGTGAATGTCAAAGTGGTGAGAGTGTCAAAGGTAATAGTATGATGGAGGCATTCAGGTGAAAAGAGCACTGACTGTTTGCTTCACACACAGACATAATCCTTGATTTATACAATGTTTTTGAATGGAATATAAACCGGTGTGCAACTTACTTTTCTCAGCTGAGACAGGTTTGTTTTGTACTGCAACTAAAAAATCACTTACATAGTGGGTGTCTTTGGTGATTCCATAGTGATATACAGTATCATTGGCAAAGGCCGTGAACAGCAGTGGTCTATGAAAGGAACCCTGTTGTGCACAAACATTGGTAAGTATAAGGCAGAAGATGAAGGGTTCCATCTTACAGCTTGACCACTGTTTGTAAGGCAATCTGGGAACCATCTGAATTCTCTGGATGCAAGACATGAAAAATGCATGATCTGTAAGAATATGACGAGTAAGTAACAATGTCAAAGATCTTGTAGAAGTCAAAATACATATATATATATATGTACACATACACATATATATATATATATATATATATGTGTGTGTGTGTGTGTGTGTGTGTGTGTGTGTGTGTGTGTGTGTGTGTGTGTGTGTGTGTGTGTGTGTGTATACAGAGAGAGAAAGAGAGATATCATTATCCCTCTCTCTCTCTCTCTCTCTCTCTCTCTCTCTCTCTCTCTCTCTCTCTCTATATATATATATATATATATATATAGGTGTACCACTTAGTGAAAACACCCAAAGTTGACTGACAAAATATAAACTCCATATGGTTGAAAACACAGGTGTTGAGATGTAACTAGACATACACTGAGAAACAGTCTAGGAGAATTTAATTTTTTACTTTTAAAAAACAAAATAAAACATAATTTTTTGCATGGGCCAAGCTCCCCTGCACCCTACACGCCACTCTAATTATATATACTAACTCCAAGATCGCACAAACATGGGGTCAGGGCAAGTTTCCCAATCCCTGAATTTGTGCTATCATGCACACCTGTTAGTTACATGCCTAACAGACTCGAATAGACATCGGTCAACATTTGGTTGTTGCTCTTATTCAAACTCTCCTGTATATATTTATCTACGTAGGGTGTGTGTGTGTGTGTGTGTGTGTGTGTGTGTGTGTGTGTGTGTGTGTGTGTGTGTGTGTGTGTGTGTGTGTGTGTATACATGTATAATATATAGATGAACAGATTGATATGCGGAATACATTCAGAAGACCTAATCAACTATTGTTGAAGCACAGATGATAAAAGAAATAAAGTCAAAACACAGAATGTCGAAGCCATGAAAAACAGCTTCTATGCAGGGGGGAAGCCCACATACTACACCTCCCACAGCCCCCACATCCCCTGCTAATTATAAATACTGACTCTGAGAGCGCACTACAGTGGGGAAATGGGAAGAAACTACCCCAGCTGTACTGTGATCTCACATAACACTTCACAGGTTTTTAGTGATTCTAGAAAAGCTGGTAGCAAATGCCGTTGATGTTTTGTGTTTCAATCTTTTTTCTTCGATCTTCCATGTTTCAACATTAGTTGAGTCAATCTCCTAAATGTATTCCAGTATACAGTATACATATACATATATATATATATATATATATATATATATATATATATATATATATATATATATATATGTATATATACACACACACACACACACACACACACACACACACACACACACACACACACACACACACACACACACACACACACACACACACACACACACACACACACACACACACACACACACACACACACACACACACACACACACACACACACACATGGGTCTACTTCATAACATTGAAATTTATTAATGTTAAATGTCATAAAACTGAGACCATAACATCAAAAATTCAAAACACTGAAAACCCAAAACATTGAAAACTCAGAACATTGAAAGTGTGCTTCATAACATTGAAAACTACATTGCACAAGTAAATAAGATCCCCTCCACCTACAGAAATGTAGTATTAATTAAATATACCAACATCAACCAAATTATGTCAAAATGCAAATGCGAAAATTCAACCCTATCTAGAAGCCCCACCTGAGTGCTATCAATAGGGTGAAATTCACACTATTTGAGAAAATGTCCAAATTACTGAGATGAAGGATCAGGAGATCTGAAAGCGCTTATCCCAATAAAGAAAATCTTCCATTTTACTGATGTCATATATTTTGTTACCCTGGCCGTGGTGACTGTAGTAATTAACCTCTTGCTTGGATATTTTGTGTTACACAGTTCTTCAGTGGGAGGCTTCCTACTTTTGTCTTTCATACACACACACACACACACACACACACACACACACACACACACACACACACACACACACGCACACACACGCACACACACGCACACACACACACACACACACACACACACACACACACACATACACACAAACACACACAAGTGTATAAATTTCATCAACCAAATTATGTCCACCTGGTGAATCTGGGCATACTGGGGCATTGCAGCAATTGCCTCATGTACATAGACAACCCTCTCCTCCTACCACCCAACACTACAACCTGTGAGAGATGCACCTACATACCCAAACTGGAAGCAAATCTCTCTCCACCCAAGATTGTGCTAGACAGTCAAGAGGAGAAGGTTAACACCCACACTGCACCTCAAGCAACACATAATCCTTCTAAACCCATGCCACCAACACCCACACATGGTAACACTAAACCCACATATGTGGAGGCCCTTAACATTAACCTGCCCAAGCAACAAGGACCCCTGAAGCAGAAACGCAAACAAACACCAATCACAACCAAAGTGTCACATAGCTCACAACACCAGTGTGCCACCCAACAACAGCCCCTAAGGCAAGACAATGTACCCAACACTTTAGTCATAGATGACTCTATAGTCAGGCACACTGATGTCTCACTCTCTAGCCTGAACAAGGAGAAAATTACAGTCAGCTGCCTGTCGAGTGCCAGGATCTGCCACATAACGCATGCACTCAAGTCACTCCACAACAAGTACAAATATGACTCTGTCATTGTCCATGTTGGAGTGAATGACTTGAGACATGCCTCCCTGGACTACATGAAAAGAGACATGGAAGAGCTCTTGGATCATGTGGCCCAGGCAGGTATGGCCCTAGCCCTGAGTAGCATCCTGCCTTCACCCAGAATGATACCACAGTATGAGGGCAAAATGATTGAATTCAACAATTGGCTAAGCTTCTGGTGTCATTCAAAGGGGATCCAGTATCTGTTTGTCTGGGATGACATGATCGACAGACCACGATGCTTTGCCAGAGATGGTCTGCACCTGTTGCCCCTGGGATTCAGGTTACTGGCTAAGGCTCTTGCCACTCCTATAGTGCCTTTTTTAGGCAAAGTTCAAAGGACAAAACCACCACCATAACAGGTACAAGCATGCAAAATCTGAAGATAATGCTACTCAATGCTAGAAGTCTAAACCTCAAAATGCACTCTCTCGAGGCACTCCTAAAAATGGAGAACATCGATATCTGTGCAGCAACTAAGACCTGGTTCAAGGCTCCAGAGAGCATCCCTGCAATACCAGGCTACAACTCTTACAACACTTTTCGGCCACCAAACCAGGACCGAAACACTTAAGGTGGAGGAGTGCCCATATTCACCAAGGATATTCACAACATCAGGCTAGTTGCCCAACACAATGCATCTGAAATTCTCCAGGTGCAACTAACACTAGGTGAGACTGCAATCCAAACTGTAGCTTGCTACAGATCCCCCACCATGCTCCAATATTCTCACTACACCTTTCTAAACATACTGGAAAATATTAAGATACAACCAAACACCCTAATACTGGGTGATTTCAACTACCCTGCTATTAACTGGGAAAAATATTAGTGTACCAACACCTTTGCCCAATGGTTTTTGGAATTCATAAATTCCAACACCCTAGATCAACTAATCCTTAGTCCCACCAGGGGCTCCAATATCATAGACCTGGTCATTACCAATATGGGAAATCAATGCTCCACACCTATGGTCACCCCCTCATTGGTCAGGTCTAAGCATAAGCTAATCACCCTTGACATCCACATCCCACTCCCAGCCCCCAGTAAAGAAATCTCTGTAAAAAACTTCTCCAAAGCCAACTTCATGCTACTCAAGTCAGAAGTGACAAACTTCATGACACCCATGCAGATGGCAACTGAAAGATCGACTGCTGAATCCTACACTAAGGCACTGTATGAGCACATCCACTCATGCATGAATCATGCCATTCCCAATAGAACCAAGATGCTCTCCTCCAAAAAAAGGAAGCCAATCTGGTGGTCCCTTGCCATAAGCTAACTTTACAACAATAGGAAGAAACTGTTGCAGAAAAGAGGAAAATTCCAGAATGCAAAATAAATCCCTTACCAACCTCAGTACGAAGCTGAGATCCCTCATAAAAACCTCCAAAGCTAGTTACAAAAATAACATTGGCAAAGATTCCAAAGACAACCTCAAGGCATTCTATAGCTATGTCAAGAATCTAAATGGCAATGCTCAGATCTGCTCTGAGCTACAACAGAATGGCATTAAATATACTGATCCCAAGGATATTGCCAATATCCTGGCAGATCGATTCAGTGCAAACTTCACCTCCCTCTCATCCCCTAAATGGCCCACCTCAATATCGAAAGATTGCCAGTTTCTGGTGATAATGGCCACACAGGTAAAAAACGCACTCTCCAAAGCTAAGAATACAGCATCCATGGGACCAGACGACATCCCAGGCTGTGTGCTACATGAACTACAAAATGAACTGGCACCTCACCTAAGTGTCATGTTTAATCATAGCCTCACCTCAGGCTTTTTGCCCACTGAGTGGCGCACAGCTACAGTTATCCCACTCCACAAGGGGGAAACACCTTGAATCCCGGGAACTACCGCCCCGTCAGTCTGATGAGCCTGATATGCAAGGCCATGGAACGTATTATCATGGAACTTATAAACAAAGACATTGACAACCTTCAAACACTGGACCCCACACAGTTTGGGTTTGTGAAAGGCTGATGTTGTTTCCTGAACCTGATTGAATTATTCGAATCAGTCTCCAGAGCCGTGGACAAGGGTAAGGTGGTCCACACAGCCTATCTGGACCTTGCCAAGGCCTTTGACACCATCCCCCACTCTGGAATCACAGATGAACTTACTAAGCTTCTCACATCCTAAATAACTGGACAGCCTTCATTCTCTATCCTTTACTTCCTCTACTATCTCCTAGTTCAATAGCTACCTATCAAACAGACAACAATTTGTACAATGGAGTAATGAGCTTTCCCCTCCTCTCCCCAACTCAATAGGGGTACCACAAGGTTCTATACTTGGCCCACTACTTTTCATGATTTTTACAAACAATCTATATACTTTCTCTAAGCAATTCTCACTAATTCAGTATGCAGATGATTCCACTCTCATCTGTGCAGCCCCATCTGTCAATACCCTCCAACAGCTAGCCCAGGAATCGTTCTCTGCTATTGAAAATTGGATCATCGACATCCAACTTAAACTTAATCCTAACAAAACCAAACTTATGCTGTTCACACCTAATAAAGCTAAATCTTCCCCCTCCACTTTCTCTGTCTCATCTAGGAATGGCATTATCATTTCTCCATCCACTCACACAAAACTCCTAGGAGTTGAAATAGACAACAACCTAGCATTTGATCTTCACATGGCACAAACTATTCAAAAGGTTCATAAGAAAATGGGAAACCTATACAGGCACAAAAACTATCTCACAGAAAAAGCACGTATCACTCTAGCTCAAATACACCTCCTGTCTACACTTACTTATGCAGCACCTATCCTAACCCACACTAAAAAGTCAGATCTGGATACGTTAGAAGCATGCTACAACAAAATAGCTAAATTTGCCAACAAATCCCCCTTTAGAACTCATCACTGCCAAGTACTAAAAGAAATGAATTGGCTTGAATTTCCTAATTTACTATCTTACCAACAACTCACCTACGTCTTTAACATCAGAAAACACCCAGACAAAACTCTAGCCCTCAGTCATCTAATAACCTCCCACTCTTCCAGTCGCCCTCTACGCTCTTCCAATAAACCCCTCCTCAGTGTTACTACTGCTAACAACATTACAGGAAAAGCCCTTTATTCCCACATCATAGCCAAAAAATGGAACAATCTCCCCACCAATATAACCTCCACAACAACAAATACAAACTTCAAAAAAAATCACTCAAATCTCATCTCAGGACAACTTGGATTTGCCCATGTATCACATGACAATCCCTATACCTTTCTTCTATCTTCTATCAATCTACTCCAGTCTAAACATCACACTATATCTATGCACATTGAAATACTGACTCATCATATATCATATTGTTCTTTCTGCTCCCATCTATACATACTTACTAAATCTGTAAGCAGTCCTTACTACCTTTGTGAAACTATCTCAAACTGTAACTTTTGTCCTGCAAAACCTGGTAACTACTGGAAACCAAACTCTGAATATATCTGTCTAAACCCTTTCACCGAACCCTTGTAAATATTCTCAGAACTGTATCTTAGTCCTGCACTGCAAGTTTAACTATAGTTAACAAAGTAAAGAATAACTCTACTTGTAAATACATTTTGCACTATTACCTGTCTTGTATGTATATCTCTAATTGTATAAATGTATGTGAATCTTTAATTGTATAAATGTCCTCTTAATTGTGGAGCTTTTGTCCCCAGGCCCCCACTGAAAATGGACCTGGTCCAGCTGTATTTTCCCAGTTAACAAAAGTAAAATAAATAAAATAAAATAAAACAAAATAAATAAATAAAGCTGGGCATTAATCCCTACATCACTCAATGGGTTGCCAATTGGCTTACTGACAGAACCCACACTATAAAAGTAGCTGACTCCAAATCCAGCTCCAGACAAGTAACAAGTGGAGTACATCAGGGTTCAGTCCTGGTACCGCTCTTGTTTGGTATCTACTTCTCTGAAGTACAGGAGACACTAAGGGACTCTGGCTAACAAAGTTCGCAGATGACTGTAAACTGGGAGCTATTATTGAATCCTCAAATGATGTGGATATTCTACAGAAGGGCCTTACAGAAACAGATGTTTGGTGCCAGAGCCATGGGCTCAAGCTCAGTGCCAAGAAATGTATAGTTATCCCTTTTGGGAAAAAACATACACCCGTGAATTACCACATAGTTGGAAGTACACTAAACACTGAAAGTGTGATAAGAGACTTAGGGACACTGGTGGACAGTGGTCTCACCTTTGATAACCAAATCGCCACAGCAGTCAGGAAATCCTTCTATGTGGCACACCTCATCACTAAGAGCTTTTCATCCAGAAAAACGGAGGCCATGGTCCCACTGTACTCATCCCTCATTAGACCCATTATAGAATACAATGCCCCGTTTGGTATGTACCTCTCAAGACATCTGCAACAACTGGAAAGGCCAAAGAAATACCTCACTAAAAGAATCACAGGGCTAAAGCAGATGCCCTATGCTGACCATCTAAAAAACTCTACCTATACTCTGTTGCATATCATCTACTCACAGGCAATCTCTGCTTAACATACAAGGCCATGTCAAACCCAGAGTTGCTGGACATGCTACACTTAAAGAAATCCCAATCGCTCAGAGATACACTCCAGGGATCTAAACCTTGTCATCACAATGAACAAAACATGCTGGAGGGATAGGTTCCTGATCCAGAGACTTCCCAGACTTTGGAATAGACTGCCCATGCATGTCAAACAGAGCACCTCTTTGCCCCCCTTCAAAAGGAACGTTGATGATTGGATAGGAGATAGGAAATTAACCCAGGGGATCATGTCAGTCGCCCTGCTAGACAGGGGTCCAGGGAAGTAAATACTGTGGGAAGAAATAGCCAGGAAATTGTTATGGCTGGGCTTGTATAGGCACTAGGGCTGATAGCCTAGTACCAACCTATTAACCTATAAAATGCAAATGTGCAAATTTAGCCCTATCTATAAGCCCCGTCCGAGTGATATCAATAGGGTAAAATCCACACTATTTGAGAAAATGTCCAAGTTACTGAGATAATTCAGGAATTGCTAACGGATTCATTTCTCCAGCATTCTGACCAGTGATGATAGCTGTGTAATGGAACTCTAGTTATTCATCTCTACTGAAAGACTCTCCTTTATGGGGAGGACAAAAAAATGCACATTTCCATATCCCAAGTATGTCACAATTTGTACAGAATCCCCTGGATTCTCAAAAGCTTGCACAGCGTGCAAGATCTGTACAGGAGCTCAAGCAGGCAATATGTCTGCTGTGCGATCCACGAACAGCCTGCAGGGGCATGCACGAGCGCTCCTGCACTAATCCTGCACAGATGAAGCCCTTGTATGCAAATCACCCCAATTGCAAGAGAAATCCATGCAAATGAGGTGATTTTGCAATCCAGGAAGCTTGCAACCATCCGTGCATGACTAGTGCTATCTGTAGAAATGTACTCGGTTAGTAACCGAGTACATTTCTGCAAAATACAAAACGGAGCTGTGACAGCTCCAAATAAAGGCTGCATATCATGTAGTAAGCATGCCAATGGCCAAGTATAAGGCCATTGGCATTGCAAACAGTAAATAAAATACAAAAATCAACTTTTATTTTTCTTAGCCGATCTCAGCTGTTTAAGCATAGGGCAGCGGTGTGCAAATGAGATCGGGGGAAAATAACAAAATGAACCTAAATTAAGCATTCTAACTAAAATTATTATTCTGCCATGCAAGTCAATGGCAGGCAGAAGACAACATGGCTAGTGAGTACTGGTTGCTAAGGGAGGAGGCTTAGTGTGAGATTCAATTACCCTAATATAGACTGGGAACACTACTCAAGCCCAAACACCCTAGCCCAAAAGTTCCTGGAATTCATAAACTCAAATGCCATGGAACAACTAGTCACCATCCCCACAAGAGGAGATAACATACTTGATCTCATCATCACGAACATGGGAGCACAATGTTCAACACCGGAAGTATACCCCTCACTGGTGAGATCAGATCACAAACTAATCTCGCTGGAGGTCCTCATCCCACCCCCACCTGAAATAAAAAAGACCACAGTAAAGAACTTCTCAAAAGCCGACTTCACACTTCTAAAGACTAGTGTGGTCTCCTTTAAGGCCCCCGAGCTGGCGGAAAACAGTACTCAAGCCGCTGAATCACTTACAAATGCCTTCTACCAGCACCTGCAGGACTGCATGGATAAGGCAATCCCAAGCAAAACAAAGACTCTTTGTACCAAAGGCAAGCGTCCAGTCTGGTGGACCCCAGCCATAAACAAACTCTACAACAAAAGGAGGAAGCTACTACAAGATAGAGCAAAATCCTTAAAAGGTAAGACACCCTTGATCACTATAAGTAAAAACTAAGAGCTCTCATAAAATCATCCAAAGCAAATTTCGAGAGAAAATAGCTAAAGACTCAAAAGACAATCATAAGGCCTTCTTTAGCTATGTTAGAAACCTGGGAGGAAACTCCCAGATATGCTCAGAGCTAGTTCAAAATGATGTGAAGATTACTGATCCTACAGACATTGCCAACATACTGGCTGACAGGTTCAGTGCAAACTTCTCCCCTCCCCAAAAGGAGAGAGATCTATAACAAATGATTGCAGCCCCTCAAACATCTCCAGCGACCAAGTGAGAACTGCTCTCTCCAAAGCAAAAAACACAGCATCCATGGGACCTGATGGTGTCCCCGGCTGTGTGCTCCACGAACTCAATGAGGAATTAAACCCACAGCTAGGACAGCTGTTTAATCAAAGTCTTACCTCTGGATACACCCAGGAGTGGCACACTGCAACTGTGGTCCCACTTCACAAAGGCGGTGCCTCCACCGACCCTGGAAATTACCGCCCATTAGCTTGACAAGCCTTATCTGCAAAGCCATGGAGAGGATCATAATGGACCTCATAAATAAAGACATAGGAATTTGCAGACTTTGGATCCAACCCAGTTTGGCTTTGTCAAAGGCAGATCATGCCTTTTAAACTTGGTTGACTTTTTGAAACAGTCACCAAAGCCATTGATGAGGAAAGGCAGTCCATACAGCCTACCTCGATCTGGCTAAGGCCTTGATACAATACCCCACTCAGGTATCATTGAAAAACTCATCAGCTTAAATGTCAACCCATACATCACAAGATGGGTTGCAAACTGGCTGAGTGACAGAACCCACAGGGTCAGAGTTGCTGGCGCCATGTCAGACTCAAAGCCTGTCACAAGTGGTGTCCCACAGGGCTCAGTCCTGGGCCCACTCTTGTTTGGCATCTACTTTTCTGAAGTACAAGCAAACACAGGAGGGTTATGGCTGACAAAGTTTGCAGATGACTGCAAACTGGGTGCCATAGTAGAAAACACATCTGACACAGATATCCTTCAGAAGGGTCTCACAGAAACGGATAACTGGTGCCAGAGCCACGGCCTAAAGTTAAATGCCAAAAAATGCATAGTCATACCCTTCAGGAAAAACAAGGTTACCCCTAGCTACCAAATAGGTGGCAATCCACTAAGCACAGAAGAAGTTATCAGGGACCTGGGGACCCAGGTTGATAGTAGTCTGTCATTCGACACCCATGTAGCTAAAGTAGTTAGGAAGACCTTCTACATTGCCCACCTTATCATGAAGGGATTCTCATCTAGATCAGGGAGGTCATAGTCTCCCTTTACTCATCACTCATCAGACCAATGATTGAGTACAATGCCCCATTCGGAATGTATCTGACCCGACACTTGCAGCAGCTGGAGAGGCCACAAAAGTTCCTCACCAAAAGGATAAAGGGTCTCAAAATCTGTCCTATGCTGCCCGACTGAAAGAACTCCAGCTCTATTCAGTCGCCACCGCTTGCTCAGAGGTGGCCTTTGCCTAACATACAGGGCCATGTCAACCCCAGCTTTCATGAATATCCTTCACCTCTAAACATCTAGATCCATCAGAGCCACAAGGCGGAGACTTAAACCTCGACACGGCTATTAATAGGACATGCTGGAGGGATAGATTCATCACCCAAAGACTCCCTATGCTGTGGAACAAAATCCCGGTACATGTGAGGCAGAGCACCTCGCTGGCCTTGTTCAAAAGAAATCTTGACCAGTGGATGGGAGATCGCAGATATACCCCAGGGATTACCTCAGTGTCACTGCTCGACAGAGGCACAGCAAAATAATGGGTATAGTTCCCCATACTAAAGGGGTGGCGTAAGCCACAAAACGATGGGCTAGGCTTGTAAATGCCCTCGGGCAGATAGCCTAGTATGAACCTATGAACCTATGTAACTATGCATTAGCAGGCAATCCTATGCAAATGAGGGGAAGGATAGTGAATACCAGTTTTCCCCAGGATGTGAGACAGGTCCCAACAGTGTAAGAGTAGGAGTAGCTTGGTACAAGCCTAGGAGTTAGGTGACATCATGGGGGGGGTGTCAGGCATACTCTAAGTGGATTGGAGCCCTGTGGCTTGGGTTTGCTCCTAACTTAGCACAGCTAAGCTAGAGGATATGTCTAAACCTGCCTAGCACTCTTTACAAAGCCTAAGCAGGTGTGCACGCTGCGCACTGGGTTTTACAGGAAGAAAAAAGAAGTTAAACCAGGAAATAGCAGCAGTATGCACATTGAGCACTGTGTTTGCATGGTGAGCACCCAGGCTTAAACAGGAAGGCAGTGTGAAGGGAAAACAGCAGTAGGAAAGTAATCAAGGAGAACTAGCTTAGCTGGCAGGTGAAATGTATCAGACTCAGTCAATTACACAGGCATCAGACTAGCCCAGCCCAGAACACTATTATAAACTGTGCAAACACCTTCCCCTCTGGTTTTTCTCACACTCTACACCACCAGTGTATACAAGCGGGGAAATTTTAACAAATAAACCTACAAAATGAGAAGGGCTGCAGCAGGAACATAGAACAACATGTGCAAGAGGCTGAGGGTGGTGATGATGTGAATGCTGCCAATCAACCCACAGTGAGGAGATGGAGAAGAGTGTACAGACCCAGGGTAACCTACCAGGGGCTGCATGAGCTGGAGATTGTGGAGCACTATAGGGTAGACAGAGACCTCCTACAGCAAATTGTTGAGCTGTGCCAGCCACACCTGACACACCAAACTGACCAAGGGGAACCCATCCCAGTGGATACCAAGGTATGTGTAGGCCTAGGAATACTAGCCACAGGTACCTCCCAAAGCTCAACTGGGGATATCATGGGGATCTCACAGGCATCAGCATCCAGAGTATTCCACCAGTTCCTGGATGCCATGTGAGCACATGCCAGTGAGCATGTATATTTCCTCAACACATGTGAGGTGTTGGCCAGCAATATGCATCTCTTCTACCAAATAGCCGAATACTCTGAGGCAGTGGGTGCTATAGACTGCATGCACATATGCATCAAAGCAACACCTGGTGATCAGAGTAGGGCCTACATCAACCGCAGGGGAATCCCCTCCATCAACTGCCAGGTCATATGTGATGCCCAG
Source organism: Protopterus annectens (assembly GCF_019279795.1). Taxonomy (NCBI): domain Eukaryota; kingdom Metazoa; phylum Chordata; order Ceratodontiformes; family Protopteridae; genus Protopterus; species Protopterus annectens. The sequence continues at coordinate 1,625,166,415 of NC_056733.1, read as the reverse complement.
GGCATTATAATGAATGTATGCGCTGGCAACCCTGGATGCTATGATGATTCCATTATATGGCATCTGACGCAGCTGTACCAGAGATTTGCCAATGGCGACATCCCCTACGGTCACCTAGTGGGGGATGCTGGTTACACACTGGAGCTGTGGCTGATGACACCCATCAGAAATGCACACACACACCTGAAAAAGAACACCATAATGAGGCACACGCACAGACTGGACTTATAATAGAGCATATGTTTGGGATGCTCAGGTCACGGTTCCATGTCTGGACACATTCAGTGGAGCCTTGCAGTACTCACCAGCTATATGTACCCAAATTGTTATGGTATGTGCCATGCTACAAAGTATGATTCTGCGGAAACAGCTGCAACAGGAACAGCATGGGGCAGGGCTACACAGCCCCCCACCAATCCCAAAGCCTGCGCAGGCACAGAGTGACTCAGAGGAGGAACAACCTGAGCCTGCCCCAGTAGGTAGGTGGAGGCGTGCCCAGTATGCCGAGGCTGCAGCAAAGAGACAACGCATAGCACATAACATTGACACAGTAAGGACTCAGGGAATGACACCTCTCTCTGACTCACACATACATTAAAAGGGATGCCAAACATGACATTACCTGTGCTCAACCATGTATAGGGAGTGTACTATGTGCATCCAACATAGGCAGCCCTCCAGCACCATCCACAAGTCTGGCACACCCTCAAGGTAAGTCAATCAACCTACCAATTGCCAAATGGAGTAGAATGTGTTGTTATCTGTATCTATGGTATGGATGTGAGCATGCAAGGGGATTTGGTGGCTGAATGTTATAGCAGCAGACAGTAGACACCCATAATGGCACCATGACATCTGTAGCACATACTGGAGTCACCATAGTAGCCAGTACTACACAGGGTGACAAAACCCGCTGCAGGAAATGTGCTGAGCAACATGTGTGTCCATGTGACTCACACATGCCAGTCAGGGTGGTTCAAATATCCAACAACAGTCTCAGCCAGCAGGACAGGTGTAGACAAACCTAAACAGAGTCTGTGCTATGGCTCCTGAATGATGGCTATGGTTAACATCCCCCCAGGCCTACACAGGCAGACTACAGCAGATCAGGCAGTGGGATGTTAGTTCTGAAGGATAGGAAGCCAGACACTAATATGTAGGGCAACCAAAGCTACGATCTGTAGTACACTGGTATGCCTTGAGTCAGCATGATAGGTAATGATACAGAATGAAATGGAGTACCTAACATACCAGTACAGTCATAGCAAATGTGTACAAGTGTCAGGTGTGCCCCCCATCTTACGTAGTAACGTAATAATAGTCAGCTGTGCCCCCCAATCCTGTGTAGAAATGTAGAAATAGTGAGGTGTGCCTCCCCCATCCTATGCAGAAATGTAGTAACAGTCAGGTGTGTCCCCCCAATCCTGTGTAGAAATGTAGAAATAGTCAGGTGATTCCCCCCATCCTGTGCAGAAATGTAGGAACAGTCAATGCCAAATGCTTGATGGATACCCTGCAGAAACAGCATGCTACCTGTTAGTCTACAACACAAAGGTCAGCACTGCAGTACAAACCACCTGGACTCAATCCATACATTAAATACAGATAGGCATATTGGGCATGTTCACACAAACACATGAAGGCCATGTCTGCAAGCATCATTGGACCAGACATATTTGGCAGTCACAGTTGTTAGTGCAGACACTCGTCAGTATGCACCACTCATACCTTGCACACACAGTGGATAGGAATACAGACATATATGTAAGGACAACACACTATAATAAGCCAAAGGTAGACATACATAGATGTGTGGAAGAGGGTGACTGTGACAAGGAGCCATCCAGGCCTGTCCCAACCAGCACACAGCCAACGGGTCCCAACCACATGAGGTTCAGATGTCACTCACTGCAGATACTAGCCACCAGTATTTGTCAGCATTCCAGACTATGTGGTGCACGTGCCAGCTGTGCAACATGACTGTACAAAGAAGTAGTCATCTAGCAGCTGTATACACATACCTGTGAAATATGACCCTGTGTGTGCCCGCATGTGGTGTGCCATCCCCTAGATGAATGAGTTATGGACCATGCACACACACTGCCTTCCCCATAGCCCTACTATGACAAGTCTGCTGAGGTCATCCACTGTGAAATACATCTTTGGTAAAGTTGTAGCCCAGTAATCTCTGTGGCGTGTCCCATAACTGTGTACTGCTGTAGTCTGATAAACTAGTTAGGTAGGAGTTCTAATCCCAGACTTGGCAAGTGTGTGTGTGTGTGTGTGTGTGTGTGTGTGTGTGTGTGTCTATCTCTGTCTGTGTAGAGAAAAATGCTTTTTAGGGTAGTCACACTCCCTATAATTCAAATGCTCAACTTTGGCAAGGCTGCTGATGTCATCCACCTAGAAATACACCTCTGGGAAGGTTGTAGCCCAATAATCTCCGTAGGATGTCCTGTAACTGTGTACTGCTGCAGTGTGATAAAGTATTTAGGTAGGTGTTCTAATCCCATACATGGCAAGTGTTTGTGTGTGTGTCTGTCTCTGTAGAGAACAATGCCTTTTAGGGTAGTCACACTCCTTACAATTCTAATGCTCAACTTTGGCAAGGCTGCTGATGTCATCCACCTAGAAATACACCTCTGGTTTTAGCTCAGTAACTCAGTACTGTGTCCTGCACCTGCGTATTGCTGTAGTGTGATAAAGTAGTTAGGTAGATGTTTTAGTCCCAGACATGGCAAGTTTGTGTGTGTGTCTGTATGTGTAGAACTAAATGCTTTTTAGGGTAGTCACAGTCCCTACAATTCAAATGCTCAACTTTGGCAAGGCTGCTGATGTCATCCACCTAGAAATACACCTCTGGGAAGGTTGTAGTCCAGTAATCTCTGTAGCATGTCCTGTAACTTCATACTGCTGTAGCGTGATAAAGTAGTTAGGTAGGTGTTCTAATCCCAGACATGGCCAGTGTTTGTATGTGTGTCTGTCTGTGTAGAAAGCAATGCTTTTTAGGGTAGTCACACGCCCTACAATTCAAACGCTCAACTTTGGCAAGGCTGCTCAAGTCATCCACCTAGAAATACACCTCTGGGAAGGGTGCAGCCCAGTAATCTCTGTAGCATGCTATAACTGTGTATTGCTGTAGTGTGATTTAGAACTTTGGTAGGGTTCTATTCCCACCCATGGCAGTTCTGTATGTTTTGTGTGTGTTTCAATGTCTGTGTAGGGAGCAATGCATTTTAGGCTAGTCACACTCAGTACATTTCAAGTGCCCTACTTTGGCAATCCTGCTGATTCATTGTGAAATACACCTTTGGGGAAGGAGTTCTCCAGTAATCCCCATGGTGTGTCCTATAACAGCTCCATGCTGTAGTGTGATATAGACCTCTGTTAAGGGTTCTATACCCACACATGTTGGTTGTGGATGTTTTGTGTGTGTGTCACTGTCTGTGTAGGGAGCATGCGTACTATAACTGCGTAATGCTGTAGTGTAATAAACTAGTTAGGTAGGGGTTCTACTCCCAGACATGACAGGTGTGTGTTTGTAATGCATATCCTGTGTGGAGGTGGGTGTGAGTGTGTGACACCTGAGCCCAATGTGGAGTGGGTTTTGCACATTTCATATATGGTGGCCCTAGTATATATCACAATGTCCACCGTACAGGGATAACAGATGTGAAATAGCTGAGAGGCTGGGGTGCAAATCCATACCCATACATGTGACATCAAGGCCAGACAATCCCAGTTAGCAACCCCAGTATTACTCAGAGGACACTCTCAACCCATGTCTCATACACACACATGCCTAGGCAACAGCCAGTATGTGGGTAGTACACTGTATATGGGCCACTGATAGTAAGTATGGATTGATTGCAGTGGACTGCAGAGGACATGGCACCCTGTCCATCTGTCCAATATGCACATACATGCAGACAGTGCACCTTCCCCATATTCCCCAATGGACACCTGCAACACCTGTGGTACTATCACATGTGACCCACAAAGGACATACCATGCCTGAAAACATGCCCTGTATGGACAGATGCCACTGACACCAGGGAATGCCATTAGCATGCTATCAATGTAGGTGCAGGGTAAACCTGCTGTCCATTACCAGTTCCCACAGGTGGCTAAGACTGGCACATCTGATGATAATGTATGTACACAACATGGGCCAGACACCCCAGGTACAGTTCCACATGTCACTGTACATGCATGTGGGAAGTGTGCACATCCTGGACACATACATGGCAAGTGATGGACAGCATTGGCCACACACAATAGTCACCCAGGTGACTGGATGGGGGATACAATACCCACCTGTGTGAGCAAATGCAGAAACTACAGCCCTGAGCCATAATGCAGACCATTGTCATGTGGCCTGATGCCAAGCTATACCCATCACCTAGCCTTGTATAGCCATCTGGCACAGTCGACCACCACACACCCATGCAGGAATGCACCCATGCATGTCAGTACTGGCACCATGTGTGCCAGTGCTGGCACCCTGTGCATTTGTGTGTGTGTGTGTGTGTGTGTGTGTGTGTGTGTGTGTGTGTGTGTGTGTGTGTGTTGTATGATGCGTACTATCACATCCACACTCACTACAACTCCCATTGGCATGCTGAAGCATGCTGTCTGATGTCAGACACCTCCCCATACACTTTGCCCATATAACCTCCTTATGACCCATGTGATACCTGCACAGTAATGTGTTGTGGCAATCCCACTAGTGATGAGTTGTAATCATGGCCCTGCCAAGTGTGTCAATGTGTGTGTGTCATGGTAAGAGAGTGTGGTTGTGTTGACACGGACACCTGTTCATGCGGACAGGCACATGTATGTCACCTACCATATAGCTACCATATCCCTGTTGCAAATGTCACTCACCATCACATATATGTACTCACGGCCCCACAACAGGTAACCTATGAAGTGCATCCAATAACTGCAAAGAACTGTGATAGCACTATATAGTTAGCAGGAGTTTGATACCCTTTGCTGGTAGGTGCGTGACACAAACATGCTTAAGTTTTACTCTCCCACCCCTCCCTGACTTGTCTTTACCTCTGTCTGCCTCTCTCACTCCCTCTCTGGTGGATGTGGAGATCTACACCTGCTTTGCTTGGGTAGCAGCATGTGTATTTTAAGTGATGCTCGTGATCAGCTAATGGCCTCTGCACGAATTGCAGTCCTCTCCTAGCTGATTGCATGTGGAACAGCTGTGGCAACATTCCCATAGCCAATTGCATGGAAATACATTCCAATATCTAAGAACATCATGTTGGTGTTGGCCCTTTTCATTCACTGTGAGCAGGAAGTAGATCTGTTGTTTGGCACACAGCATCTCAGATGGATTGGGGATTTACCTCTAACAACATACACTGTGGAAACAGGGCAACACACAGGAGGGGGTGTGCCTGACCTGACTACAGACTGTAAGTGCTGCTATACTGCGTTTGGAGTAATGTTGGTTTAGCAGTGTGTGTATGTGTGTGTGTGTGTGTGTGTGTGTGTGTGTGTGTGTGTGTGTGTGGATATGGCTGTCCTACATGTTTTAATACCTGCCATGTCAGTGCTATGTTTATGAGGAATCCCCATCTGCAGGGCCATCTGCAGACTGGGCAGTGTGGTGTGCCTTTGGTTTCCTGTGTTACCCACAGAGCATCTATCTGTGAACTGCAGAAGGTAGTGTGAGGATTGCAGTCTGTAGATGGTGAAAGCCGTGATAGTTACTGACTTCATATTCCTCATAGGACATATGTTGCAACAGTAAATGTATGAGGTTATCACAGCACAATTGTAATTTACCAATTTGATGATTCAGAGCATGTGGCAGAAAAAAAATAAGTAAGATAGATGGTTGCAACAAATAACCAAAATGAAAAAAAATGCATATAATGCTAAGTAAAAGTATACTAAACAAAATTACATTGCTTTGATATGAATACCCAGATTATAGGGAATGATAACATTTTTCAATCACAAAACATTCAGTTACACAAAATGATATCATTGTTTCAACAGAGAAGGTAGACAAAAGAAGGAAGAGTCAGTATGTAAAGAAGAAATTACCTGTGTCTGGCTTACAGGGCAGTCTCTGACCCAGCCCTGATGGAAATGTTATACATTCGTAAATCAAACTGCATGAGTGTCACTTGCTCCAGGAATCTTAACCTAGCCTCAAATATTTATTTATTTATTTATTTATTTATTGACATTTGTTAACCGGGTTAGTCCAACTGGGTTATTGTTCCATTTTCAGTGGGGACCCAAGGAGAAAAGCTCCAGCAAATACAATATATGATCACAGAACAAGAAAAAACAAGTATTACAAACAATAATAGCAAACAATAGAAATAAACATCTACATGTGTAGAAATAAACAATCACATTTTTTGTTTCTTTGAAAAAAATTTAATTCTTAGTTGCTAAACAGATGGGGAAAGTCAAGAGTGATAGTAGGATGTAATGAGAGAGATATGAGCGTGGGAGGAGGGGAGAGCTAAGTAGGGTCATAGCAGGGACAGGTTCTGGAACTGAGTAAATGTGTCTTCAGTTCTTTTTTAAATAGTGGAGTATGAGAGATAGAGCGTATATCAAGGGGAAGGTTATTACAAGCTTGGGCCACAGAGTGCTTGTAGAATTGCTTACCAACAGACTTGTTAGGGTGGTAGACATCAAGCAATTGCTGATTTGAGGTGCGGAGAGATCGAGAAGGGGTATAGATGGAAACAAGGAGAGATAGGGAAGGACAGCAGGAGGGTTTAAACATAATAGAGTGCAGCATGTGAAATTGGTAGAGATGAAGTAATTGTGGGAGTTCCAGCCATTGTAGGGACTTTAAGGCAATACAGTGGTGTGTGTTGTTTGGGCAGTTAGTAATGAATCTGGCTATTTTGTGGTAGGTTTGTTGAAGTTTGTTCAGGGTAGTAGTTTGAATATTTGTGAGAACTGGGGCAGCATAGAGGAGAGAGGGGAGGAGAAGTGCTTGTCCAAGGGTGAGTCTAGCCTCAGGAGTGAGGTATTGTCTGTTCCGATATAGGAGACCAAGTTTTTGATGGGTTTTCTTTATGCATTGCTGTATATGCTGATTGAATTTTAGTTCATCGTCAATGATAACCCTTAAGAGTTTAGTGTGGGTGTCAGGATGGATGGCTGTATTATCACAGGATTTAGTGACAAAGGAAGATCTATACTGAGCAAGAGAATGGGGGTGGAAGAGCAAGAGTTTGCTTTTTTTGGGATTTAGGATTAGTACCTTTTTTGAAAGCCATTGTTTGGTGGAGAGTAGAGCCTTTTGGGTTAGAGTGTGTAGGTCAGAGATGTCGGCTGTAGAAATAATAGTGGAGTCATCAGCATATTGAATGAGAGATGAATTATTGCAAGAGGTGAAGAGGTCATTAGTGAAGATACTGAATAAAAGGGGGCCTAAGATGGAATCTTGTGGAACCCCAGTAGAGATAGGCAGGAAAGGAGAACATGATAGCTAGCGAACCAGCTGAGGGTGGAGGAGGATAGGTGAAAGTTTGCAACTTTAGATAGAAGTAAAGGATGGGATACAGTATCAAAAGCTTTGCAGAGGTCTAGAAAGAGACAGGAAGTAGGTTTATTATTGTCCAGGGATTCTGCAATGGTGTGGGTGAAGGACAGTAGAGCAGTAGTAGTGCAATGATAGGGGCGGCAGCCATGTTGAGTAGGGGTGAGTAAGTTGTGCTTGAGAAGGTGGTTTAGAAGCTGAGTATGGATACATTTTTCTAGGATCTTAGATAGGGGGGTAGAATGGCAATAGGTCGATAGTTGGTAGGATCAGTAGAGTTGCCTCCCTTATGGAGAGGGGTGGTGTAGAAAGATTTCCAAAGAGTAGGAACAGTAGATTCTAACATGGATCTATTAATTAATATGGCCACAGGATAGGCAACAGAGTCAGCTTCAAGTTTGAGGAAGGTGGGAGGTAATCTTTCAGTAGAGAGAGAGCAGGGTTTGAGTTTGAGCAGTAGAGATTTGATGTGAGAAGTGGGAAGTGGCTGGAAGGAGAAAAAAGTGTTATTGGGGATGGGTGTTGGATCAGGTAAGGAGTAGGAGTTAGTTTGAGAGGGTAGGAGGTTTTGTATGGAGGAGATGAAGTGGGAATTTAGTAGGGTAGCTGTTTCCTCCAGAGTCGAGTTTGGGTAGGGGGAAGGGTTAGAGGGAGAGCCTGAGTAAAGGATGCTATTTAGTGTAGACCATAATTTACGGGGGTTAGATCTATGTTTATGCTGGCCTGAGCTATAAAATGATTTTTTGTCTTTAATTGTCTGATTTTTGGCAAGATTACATAGTTGTCTGTATTTGAGAAGATGAGGTGTTTGTTTAGTTTTGATCCAGGCATTCCAGGCACTGTCTCTTTGCTTCATGATGGTCTTAGTTTCTTTTGAAAGCCAGGGGGCATGATTAGATTTCATTCTGATCATTCTAGAGGGAGCAAGGGAGTCCAGGGTATTTAGGAAGATGCTATTAAAAGTGTCAATGGCATCATTCAGGAGAAGTTGTTTAACGATGGACCAGTCAATGTTTTGCAGTAATGAGTTAAATTGAGAAGAGTTAAATGAGGATAGTTTCCGACAATCTCTAAAGAGGTGGGGTTTAGGAGTGTGAGGGTCATATCTTAGGATAGAGGTAGGGAGATGGTCACTGAGGGAATCTGGTAGGGTTTTGGGCTAGTGGTAATGTTGAGGAGAGTTAGTAATAATCCAGTCTATAGTGAAGCTGGAGGTAGAGTTTTTGTGGAAACGAGTGGGGGTAGACATTAGTTGGTGGAAACCATGAAGGTGAATACTGAGTGAGGGAGAGTCAGTAGAAAGTTTAGACCAGTCTATATTGACATCCCCAAGGATGAGTGTTTCATAGGGTATATTGAGATAGAACCAGGATAGTATGTTTTCGAGAATGGGTATATTGTTGCCAGGGGGAATATAGATGGAAGCTATAGAAAGTTTTTTACATATGAACAAATTATGCTGGAGAGACAGATACATCTCCCAGAGACTATCCTTTTTCTGAAGCAAGCTTCCCATTCACATGAAGCAGAGCCCCTCCCAGACCCTCTTCAAGCCTAGCCTACATCAAAGGATGAGTAATCATAAATTCACTCCTGGGGTGGTGCCCATGTCCCTAATGGACAGAGGTAGTCAGTATTAGTCTCATACCTCTGCAAACATCATTTACCTAAGTACTGATAATTGGAGTAACTCAGAATAAATATGGTTATGATTGTAAATGCTCTTGGGCCATTAGGCTAGTAACCACCTATGAACCTATGAACATGTCAATATTGGCCCTGTGTACGTGCTTCCAGCCACAACTCTGTCAACCTTTGTACATATGTCGTGCTGTACACCATAATTAGTGTCATCATATCTGATAAAAAGCCAGTGAGATATCAGACTGCTACACATGTTATGTACAGTAGGAGTTATATTTGATGACATAACCTGGACATTCTGTGGATGTATGTGCAGTACAGAGGTCTGTGTACTTATGGTGAATGTTGACAGTGTGTGTATTGTTAATACGTACTTTAGCCTGTGTACAAACTGTGGTAGATGTCATTGTTCTAGGTCCCGTCCTATCTGATGTTACATGCTGCTCCACTGTATGTTACTGTATTGGCTTACATGTTTGTAGGGCCATACACACACATGTCCCATACCACAGAGAGCCGACAGACCAAACTGTGTAGCAGCCCAGTATATGTAGGGTTAGTCTGTGAGTGGCACATATGAGGATGGTGTTGAACAGATAGTTCAAATACTGTAATATTATGCTAGTTATCATATGTGGCTGCGGCTGTGTTCACATTGGTTGTGATTATGCACTTTCATACATGTGTATCTTACCCTGTGCTGTGACATGCCTGTAGAGCCTGCTGTATATACAGGTACATGTGCATTCCCCCATTGGAGATGTAGGCCAGTGTTGAGCTGGTCTGCCTGTAGCCTGTACAGTACATTGTTACATGATTAGCAGCTTAGTTTACTTACCCAGTGAGAAGTCATGTGCAGATACTTGCCAGATGTACTACTGCCTGGCCTCGCTTAACAGTCATGTATGTCAGAGCAGTGGGATGCTGTTCAGATGTACGTCAATATCTAGTGGGTAGTATGTGGCCATTTCACCCCTGTACCAGTTGTTATTATGTGTCAGGCCAGACAGGGGTGTGTGAATGCATAACCTATGGTGGCAAATGTATACCAGTCGTTATGTGTTATACCCATCTACATGGCTGTCAACATCCATAGTGTCAGGCATGGTACACATGTTTTGCACTAAGGGGTTCTGTGTATACCTCTGGACTTTGCAGAGTGTGTCAGACTCTCCACATATATTGGCCAATATCTCTGCTGCAGTCCACAGGGGCATTACGTGCTAGCAGTGGTACTTTACTATGATGTCTGTGAAAAGCAGATGTGACCTCCCACACACACCATGTCTGTGAAGACAATCCCAATTACAGTAGCAATAGTCTGCTAACATACCTGCAATACATACCTGACATCCCCTTGCACTACAAAGTCGGGACTATAGGGGCCGGGTTAGGGCTACACTCCATGTTCAGGACATATGGTGAAAATGTATGTACATATAATTATCCAGATATCTATATATATATGATTACACATATACATATCGACATGTATAGATAGGTATGTATATGTACATAGATACACATATACATACCCAGATATATACATATACAGAGCAATATATGTCTACACATACACAGATAGTGATACATATGCACATATACGTATGGATATCTACAGATATATTGACAGTAGTAGGTATATCAGAATAGATATGTATGCACATATAGTTATAGATATCTATATATATATATATATATATATATATATATATATATATATCAACATAACTAGGCATATTTGTACACATAGGATGTGCATGCATATATAGCTATATACATATATATCTATATGTACATATACATATATCTATATATACACACACACACACACACACACATATATATATATATATATATATATATATATATATATATATATATATATATATATATTATATGTATACATATGTATATACAAAGAGATGTACACATGGCCATATATATGTAGCACTATACAGATGTGTATACAGACATATGTATGAGTATACATGTGTATGTACATGTAGACATATATGCACCTATAATATGTATATAACCATATTCCTGTCATGAGTAAACATCAGAGTTGTGTATACCCTCCCACATGTATTGCACCGTATATATCTGCTATGTGCACATAATGATAAAACAACATATGTGATGCAACAGTCATATTAATAACAAGGACTACACAAATTAGGAACTAAAGGCAATTGTACAATGCTACTCAATACGTGTATTGACAGGTATATTGGTAAAACAACAGCTGTCTCCACAGTGGTCATGGTGTAGTGGTTAAGTGTTGTGACTTCAGTGTAAAGGGTCCTGGGTTCAAGACCTACAAGGTCTGTGCATTTTGTTGCTGGGATGAACAAGCACTGTCAGATACAGAGTGGTTAAGGCAGGTTTGAGCAGCATTAAACATGTTTAAGTGGTGCTAAGCTATGGGTAAATGTACAAACATTTACACAGTGTAATTACACAGTGTAGGCAGCGCTTACCAGTATGCAAATCAGCTTAGCTGTTATATTGCAGCGATGTTGATAATTGCTAAGCATAGCTTAGCCCTGGTAACCAGGACACACAACCCAGTCTGATAACCTGTAATAAGTGTTTGTAATACCACGTAAAATACGTACACCTATGTGCTGTCATTACAGTAGTAAGGGGTAGCAAGTGAGTAGCATGTGTGAGACACAGACATATATGAGGCCTGTACAGCACTGTTATCTATGTGAATGTGTGACATACAGGTGTAGTAGCCCAGGGTATGTGCTGTCACACTGGCATGTAGAGTACCATGGAGGTACTACTGCTGATAGTGCTAACCCAGGCAAGATCAGAGTGCTTAATGTAGTACTACATTTAGCACTCTGCTCTTGCCTGCTGTTAATACTACATTAACCCAGGCAAGAGCAGAATGCTTAATGTAGTACTGACAACAGGCACACCTGAGCATGGATGGACACTGATGGCTCCCTGTTGTATCCCTGGTGTGTGAGTTGTGTCACAGTATGTACCCCTTACTGGTCTGTCAAAGCACTCATGCTACTGCATAGCTACTTGCCAAGCTGATTGCTGTCAGTCCCTGTATAGATGTGCAAATGGCAGGTATCCAGCTGGGATATGTGGGTGCTGTGTACACTATTACACCAAGGTACACCAGGTATATGTCCCATGTACCACGTTATGGTTACCGCTGTCACCATCAATCATACAGGTAACTATTACCAAAATTCAAGCCTGTTATGCATGTGATGTGTGCAGCCTACCTGTAACACATTGGAGACATGGTCAAGGTAGTTAGCAGCGATAGGCCCTGGTATCTCAGATGTGTGCCTGGCCGTTATGTGTCTGTAAATGTGTATATGATGGTATGCCGCACTATGTATCATCCAAATACAACCATTACATCCCCCATTAGCATACTGTACATGCTGGAGGATGTTCTGCATGTACCATGCAACCTGGGACACACCTCACCCTAAATGCTGTGCGGTGTGTGCAGTGTAAGCCACACATGTCAGCATCATGACGTAGCTAAGTAGGGGTCTAGTCCCAGTGTTGGCAAGTAACAGTGTGCGTGTATGTGGATGGGTCTACATCAGGTTGCAGGCTGTTCACACCTCAGTGGGCCACCTGCCCATGTGGCACAGGCAATAACTGGTATAGTAACCTGTGAAATGTGTTCGACTGTACCCTAGATATGTCACAGCCATGGTGTCAGCACACTGACATACCCCATTGTGCAATATGACTGCAGACCATCCTCGTGCTTTTCACATGTACACCTACAACACACATGGATAACATTTTAGAGACCAAAACCAACTGGTGTTACTAACAACTATAAGGCATCATTGCATGGGTGGCCCATACAGTGTCCAGTTGATCAGGTGTTAACTGTAGGCATAGTGGCTGTTCCACATTGTGTGCACCTTCTACATATGTATCTCATTGTACATATCTCTGCATGTGTATTTGTAGTCACATGTATAGCTATCTATCTATCTATCTATATATATATATATATATATATATATATATATATATATATATCTGTTTCTGCATATCTGTGTCTGTGTATATGTATCCTGGGGATGTTGATAGCTTCCATATTTTTCATTTCCTATGGGAGGCAGACTGTACTTCATAATATGTTACCAATACCAGCCTGACATCATACAGGTGGGATGTAGTACTGTTAACATCTTGTGCCAATGCAATGTCTGGTCCTGGTTATGGGATCTGCAACACTTGGTAGTGTATTGCAGGGTAGACGTGTTTGGCTGTGTGGAGTATGCCTATTTGTACAAGACATATATTGTTTGGGGCCTCTCAGCCCCATTAATGGTGCATGTGGACATATTTGTTAATCTACCATTGCTATCTACAGATGTAGGGCCATATATACCTATATAGATATATATATATCTACTTTTATATATATATATATATATATATATATATATATATATATATATATATATATATATATATATAAAACTATGTCCATGTATACCTACATAGATATATATCTGCATACATATATGTAACTTGCTGTGTATATGTAGACACATATGTGTTGATGTAGGCATTTGCATGTATATATGTTCATATATATTTATATATATGTTTATATTTCTAAAGATATATATATATATATATATATATATATATATATATATATATATATATACATATATAGATATGTTGTATCTGTTTAGATGTTAATATATTTACACACACAATATACATCTAGATGTTGGTATACATTCTCTGTACTGTTGCATGACTGGGCTGGATGATATGTTTCTGAAAACGTGAGATTTATGTATATCTGGCATGGCTTAGTGGTAAATCACTTTGTCTATGGTGTGCAGGGTCCTGGGTCTGAGGCTTGCAGAGGCTGTTTATTTTGTTGCTGGGCAGAACATGGGCTATTGGATACAGAGTGATTAAGGCACTTTAAAGCAGTTGTAAGCGTGTTTGCACGTGTTTGCGCAGAGGTAAGCACTGCTAACTTCCAGTTACAGTTTCTTATACTCAGCTTCTAAACTGCTTAATCTGTGTAGGCAGTGCTTACCACTGCGTTAACAGGCTTAGACCTGCTTACTGCTGCTTAAAAGTGCTTACTCCCACTTACCCCTGTGCTAATTTCTTTAAAAGAAAAGAAAAAGGGTTGATAGGAAAGTGGTGAAAAAGGGGCACAAAGAGGGAAAGACAGTAGGGAAAATAGCTAGGGGTGTGCAGGAAGGGTGTAGGGAAGATTCATAGCTGCCCATTTCTTCTACAGCAACAGCTGTGCATATACACTGAATTTGGAGGTAGATTTGGACACTCAAACCCCTGGAAGAGGGGTGAGAACAACAATAATAAGTTGTGATGCCAATTAGACCAGATTACATGTGTCCAGTGGACACGTGTTTGAAATGGACAGCTATGTTTGGGGCGAGATGTTTTTGTGGGAACAGATTGCCCTTTTCTTTTTTTCAGGTGAGAGTGGGATGTTGGGGAGGGGTAGTAGGTATATTTGGGGAGGTAGGTTGGGTAGGGTAACAGACAAGACATACAAGACGCATACAGGGGTGGTATATGACACATGTGGGGGGTAAAGACCTTGATGAGGAGGGGTGTTGGGATATTGGAAGCCCACAAGCCTCCTAGTGGTAACAGTGGGACTGAGGTCTCTATCCAAGGGCAGTCACCACTGCACCTTCACAGCCCCGAAGGTGGCTGTGCTGGGGGCTGAGCCTCAGAGCCAGGCTGACTCTCTAATCATGACATGTGGCCCTCAAGCTGGTGTAGAAGATCATCAAACTGCTCACTGATCGCTCTGCACACCACAACCCCGACCTGGCGACTGGTGACAGGTGCCTGTCTGCACCCACTCCCACTCCCTAGGGGGGGGGGTGAGCCACATCCCCTGAGGTAGTTCTACCCAAAGGTGGTGCAGGACCAACAGACAGGGAGGTCTGGGGTTGGGTCCCAGACATGCTGGTGCCCGATGCTTCGGCTAGCTGAGGTGGGACAGGTGGGTCTGCTGGGACTGGCCTTTCCAAGCGTGCTATAGTGTTTAGATTTCATCATATATGGGTTAGTAATAGTCAACACATTCCAGGGTTAGGTATAACAGCATGCATAGATATTCCCATTAACCCAGACACCAGAAATAGAACAGATGCATAGCAAACAAAACACATGTATATATCTGACCACAGTGGCAATAAGAACAACATGCAGGTATGTTGATGGCACCATGCCAACAATGTTGGAATAATTCAATATGGCCCATGCATGGGAGCCATTAACATATTTATGAAACAATTGAACATTATCAGAGTCAGTACATACCAGTTGGGGTAGGTATGTTGATTATTGTTGGATATAAGGTGGAGGGGGGGGATGTCAATTAATAATGTAGTCCACATTACTTTCCTAGTCAGTGCTATCTGTACCTTACAAGTCTTACTACACTACCCTATAGCCTTATTTTGGTCAGTGATATGGCTGTTATCATCATTACTCATGAACTGGTTTTACCTGCAGAATACGCCTCTTACCAGTATTCCTGTGCAGGGAATGTTTGTTAACACTAACTGTTTGTACACATACGCCCAGATTCCATGTTGATGGTTTGCACTATGCTATCCAACTCTTTCTGCACACTCTAACCATGTGTTGACCACATGCTGGTGTGCCTGGACATATCTAGAATATTGCCCTCTTCCACCTTTAGTGATCTGACACACACATATACATGCTTTCCTACACAGTCATATTACATAGCACAGTGTGGGCAACAGTGACCAGTGATAATTTATTATTCAGAGAAACTGCAACACTCACAATCCCCTACAGTACCAGGGTGGACAGTACCAATACAGGTTATATTGGTCTGTATTTCTCAGCACAGTGTTCATATCCAGCGTACCTGTGGGAGCAATGTTTGTTAGCACTACCCGACTGTTGCCACACAAAGTTCCAGATAACACATTAGTATTATGCACATACATCCCACTCTGTTACTGTACACACTCTGGTCACAGCTTGACAACATGGGAGTGGAGGTAGGCCATACTTGGGAATATTAATCTCCTAACAGTTTTGGGGGTTACTACAGTGACAGGTGTGTTCTCATGATGGTTGACAATCACTTGTATTCCCTGTTTGCTGGCTACACATCTGGGATCATCCCACAGACTTACCAGGGGGACAGGCAGCAGATATGGGCACACATACTGGACATTCTGGCTTCATGTGTACAGTTGTGGGGTATGAATCTGTATGCAGTCTACTTCCACTCCCAGGATTCAGATCATGGCTGCGTCTGCTACAACTTAAACACTGTCCATCACAGTTGTGTCTGCTATATTGATATTGCTGTATATCTTCAATCTGCTTTCTGTCTTATTAATCCCATGTGCTTATGCATTCTGACCTTGTATAACAACACTCTTATACAAAATTCCTAGACAGTTATATGATGTAGGACAGTGTGGGTGACAGTGATGTGTAATACCTCATTATTCAGAGCAAATGCATATCATTCTTGTATTTCTGGGCACAGTGTTGGTATCTGACAGACCTGTGGGAGGAATGTTTATTAGCACTACCTGAATGTTCCCACATACAGTACCAGGTTCCACATTACTATTATGCACATACATCTCACTCTGTTACTGTACACACTCTGACCACAACTTAACAATTTGGGGTGTAAATGGGACATGGCTTCTTACTCCCATAAGGTATTGTGGAGTTGCTAGTGTGCCAGGTTTGTTGTCATAGATGTGTGTCAATCAGTTGTATTTCCTGTTTGCTGCCTATACATCTGGGATCATCCCACTGATTTCCCGGGGGGACAGGTTGATAGGCAATATATATGGGCCACTTTAATAGACATTCTGGACATGG
This sequence comes from Protopterus annectens, assembly GCF_019279795.1. Taxonomy (NCBI): domain Eukaryota; kingdom Metazoa; phylum Chordata; order Ceratodontiformes; family Protopteridae; genus Protopterus; species Protopterus annectens. The sequence continues at coordinate 1,625,149,335 of NC_056733.1, read as the reverse complement.
TAAAACAAAAACCACACCTGAAGCCAAAATCCCACAGCAGTCACAAAATAAATCAGTAGTCCTGTATTCCAATAAAGATAAAAAGTTTAATGACAAGAAAAAATCCAAGCAGTAAATAATCCAGCAGGTAGATAAAAAGTTTAAGGGGAAGCAAAAATTCAAGCAGTAATTAATCCAGTAGATAAGCGCTTTCATCTGTCTCAATGCAGACTTTATCACAACCAAAAGTGCTTAGCTTCACATCCTTTATATAATTACACCAATTAATAAAACAGCCCTTTCTTAAAAAGACAGAACATTAAAAACAATTAGTTGCATGAAAAATGTAAAAATACTTTCATTAAAGTGTCGAAGCCCCTTCAACCAAAATAGGCTTAACAGATACATATTCATTCATGCCAGGGGGCTGGCAGGCATTTAAATGGAGTTACCACTTCAACTCAGCCTTCTCAAGCTGGTTTGACCAGTTACCCCCCCTGGCATTTTTAACTACCACTTCTAAAATACCAAATTTGAAGCCAGAAAACACAGGGCAAGTAAGAGTGTGCTTAAAAAGGGCATAGTTATAATTCTTTGTACTAATAGCATATAAATGCTCATATATTCTCTTTCTAATTGCCCTCTCAGTCTTACCCACATAATAACCATTGCATCCCACACAAACACTCAGGTAAACCACACCAAGATTGTTGCAATTACCTCCTGCTAGTCTAACATACTGAGGGGGTACCCCCACCCACATTTCTGTTGCGTTCACCAAATACCTACAATAGTTACATCTACCACATAACCTGGTTCCTCTACTGTCCTTAATTTTGATAGGGTGTTCAAACAAAAATTTTAAATGACCTCCCACCTTAAATGAAAAGGTGGGCCCGTGATCCAACAAACTAACAAGTTCATTGTTACATTCTAAAATCACCCAGTTCTTGTTTAAAACATCTCTCACCTTTTTACCAAAGGTGCCATATTGTGTCACCATAGTTTGCGAGAATACAGCACTCTCAACTTTGTTCTGAACCATTATTTTATTCCTTTTTGTTTCTTTTTTGTCCTCTCACTCTTTCCTTTCCAACAATAATTTATTAATTGAGAAACTTTAATAGAATGGGTCTGGTTTGTCTGTTGGGAAATGTTATGTGTGTGTAGAAGGCAATGTTAAAACTCTTTACTGTTTTAATTTTTAATATTTAACTCAGTATTTACATATAGTGTTACTGACATTGGGGGTATAGTAAAAATGTGTGCACTGATGTGTTTTTTATCCCCTTGTCTTTCTAGTGATGTTATTAAAATATTATAAATAACCCTTTAAAGAGGGGTAGTTTAAATAAGTATTTAACTCTACATAAATCAAATATTGTTTTGTACAGGAAACTCATTTATTGACTAGAGATTTAATTAGATTGCTGTTAAAAAAGATTATTCAGTTTTAATTGGCTCTCAGTTTGGTTCAAAAAGAAGTGTTCTTATTCTCTGGGGAAAAAGTCAGGTCTACCTAGAATAGTGCATTCCTATTCTGACAAGAATGGTATTCTGGGATTGGTGGTAATAGAAACTGATAAAAAAAATACTATACCCTTATAAATTCCTATTGGATTTCTGGGATTGGTTCTAAAACATTTAAGAAATACTTAGATATTATAACACTATACTCCAAAGAAGAAATGTTGATAGGTGGTGATTTTTAACTGAATCCTATCAGACAAAGACACTATAAATGTTAACCAAATCAGGCTATCTTCAGTAGTGAAGCATTTAAATCATTATATTAATACAATGTATATGAGAGATATGTCAGATTTAAAACTAAATGGTTCTTTAAAATATACCCTCTGTTCTTTTAGGCTTGAGACTCAAACCAATATTGATAAATATTGGTATCCAATGCATTATACTCCAAAATAGAGGAGATACTAATAGTTTCATGTTCCTCGTCTGACCACAATGCTATTACATTTCAATTAACTTTAAGTCCAAACAATTTAATTTCTTGCCAAAGACTCCCAGCATATATAACTAAAATAAAAGGCTTTAATGAATGGTTAATAAAAAAGATAAATCAATTTACGGAATTTAACAATAATGGTGAGGTCACTGATATCATACTCTGGGACATGATAAAAGCTTACTTTTATGGTAAAGTAAAGAACTACTATATTTGTAAAAGAAAGGACTAGGATAAAGAGTTAAATGCTTCCCAGCTGAAATGATAGAATTAAACATACACCTTAAACCCAAGATAAAGTTGCAAGTACACAGTTGAAAAATTTAAATCAGAAATACCTAGAAATCTTACATCATAAGATTTCCATTAATCTAGAAAAAAACTAAATTACAGTTGTATGCAATAAACCCCAAGAGTCTTCATAGAATAGCTATTAGATAAAAATGAATAAAATAAACCATATCAAGGAGACTGTTTTTTTATAAAAAAGGGAGAAAGACTATTAAAGCTATGGATCTGAAAGATATATTAAATGTTTTAGCAAATATTATGAAGAAATTAATAAAACAAAGTCAAACTTGAGTAGCAGCAACTTATTGGATAGTTCTTTTTAAAAGAAAACATACATAATAAACTATCAAAAGAACAGAAAAGCAAGATTGACAAGTCTTTTTTTCCTTTAAGGCATTAAAAGACCAAATTAAAAATCTTAAAACTAATAAAGCACCAGGCATGGATGGGATAATTTCTGAGCTATATAAACTTTTACCCGATAATATTTAAAAAAAAATATTAAATGCTTTTGAAGAAGTTAAGATGCATCTAATATTCCCCCATCATGGAGATATTCTCTTACTACACCCATTTTTAAATCAGATAAGGATCCTGCTCTATCTTCTTCTTATTGACTTACATCACTTTTAAATGTAGACTACAAGATTTTCATGTTTATATTAGCAAAAAGGTTAAATCAAATGCTCATTGGTTTAGTAAATGAAGATCAGACTGGGTTTATAGTTAATGGGAAAGTTCAAGATAATATAATAAGTCTTTTTCTTTTATTGATATGGCAAACAAAAATTAAAAAAGAGTTATCCATAATAAGTTTAGATATGGATAAATCTTTTGACTCAGTGAATTGGTCATACTTGTTCAGAGTACTAAATGAATATCATTTTTCCACTGATTTCATAAAGTTAATTAAAAAGCTTTATGATAACTCAATTTCTTTTGTCGAAATAGGCACCTTTATAGCTAGCTCCTTTTATATCTTAAAATATACCAAACAGGGATGCCCTTTATCCCCTTTGCTGTTTGAACATATTATAGAGCTGTTTGCTAACTATATAATATCTAACATAAACATTAAAGGTTTTAAAATAAATGAAAAATATTCTTCTAAAATTGAACTTTTTGCTGATGACATTCTGTTCTCTAGTGATAATATTGAAATCTTGTTGGATCATACTGTTAGCCGTATGAACTTTTTTGAAAAGATTTCAGGTCTAAAATTTAATCACAATAAAACAAAAACATTCCTTCTAAACAAAGGGATAACCACTAAGTTAAACTCTTACAAAAAAATTGGCTTTGACAATTTACAGTTAAAATGCTTAGAAATTACTATTGAAACTAATAATAAAAATCAGTTTCAATTAACTACCAAAACCTGACTGATACAATATCCAAATTAACAGACAATTGGAATAAGTTATTTTTCACATTTGAGGATAGACTTGCGCTGATCAAAATGATAATCTTACCAAAAATCTTATTCTTTAGTCAGTCATTAATTCTTCCCCTTTCTAAAAAATTAAAAAAAATAAACTCAATTTTACTAAAGTTGTTATGGTATCTGAAAAAAGCAAAAATCTCCTTAGTCTGGCACATCAAAAGTTGGGAGGAGGGAGGCATTGGTTCCCCAATATTGACTTATATTCTAAATATGTAATTATTAAAGTAAAACTCCAGTGGCTTGACTCCTCTTATCCTTCCTGTTGGAAATCAATACAGGAAAATATACTAATATAAAATAATAAATCTGTAACAGAAACTTATACAAATTTGGCCATCAATACCTTTCTGGGGTATTAAAAGACTATATATTAAATGAAAAACATAAGTTTACTCACAGGATGGCACAGTAGTGCAGCAGTTGCATTGTTGCCTCACAGAAAGAGATTCTCCAGTTCGATTCTCAGTTGGGGTAATTTCTGTGTGGAGTCTGCATGTCCTCACTGCATCCATGTGGGTTTTCTCTGGGTGCTCCAATTTCCTCCCACGTTACAAAGGCAAACATCTGGAGAATTTCTCCCTGGGCCTCCACTGAAAATTGGCTTTGTTCCAAGTCAGATTTTCCCAGTAAACAAATATAAAATAAACATATACCTTTTCATAAATCTAGCTCTATTAATATTCAAGGGATTTATGAATTTGAATTATCTGATCAAAGATCTACTAATAATATTATTTCCTATAGCTTTCACAAATGGATGCTTAAATATTTTTAATACAAGGAAATGTTTGACTTAAAAAATAGTAATTCAATTTACTGGCATCAATTTCTGAATGGGAATAAAATACACTCAGTTGATTATCTGATTGCTAGATACAGCTGGAAAACAGTAATTGGTTAGGTATACAGACATGTAAGGACTATATTCAAGACAAAATTAAAATAGTGTTAGACATACAGACTAAAACTATTCCAAAGATATTTTCTAATATAAATAATAATCATCTAAAGGCAAGTCCCACTTGTCAATCATATATAAGATTATTAGGACTGAATTTGTTCCCCTTGAAATGTCATACTAGAATTACTCAACAAAAATAGATAAGGAAGAATTTTCAGAGAAAAGTAAGAAACTATTCTTAAAATCTGCAGGAAAATAAATGTCCTCTCTACACTGAAAGAGTTATACATGGAAATTTTTATACAGAGTTTTTCTAACACCTCAACAAATTGCTGTTATGTATAAATCAGAAAAAAAATACTGGCAATGCAATGAAGCCTTTGATGCAGATTGGAACACAGTGTCATCTTTCTGGACTGATTTTAGAAACTTTTGCCAACTACTGTGGTCAGATAATTGTACTATTACAAATTCCTTGATTTTGTTCAATGCTCCAATCCCAAATGTTATTCCAGTACCACAAATACCTATTCTTTAGTCTGTCCTAGTTATTGTTAGGAAAGTTATATATAAAATCTGGAAATGCGAAACTACTCTCTCTTTTACTAGTGAATTTATCTGTCTAGCCAAATCTATTTGTAAAAATTAATTATGTGTCCCAGACAGGTATGTCCCTAGCCTTAAGCAGCATTCTGCCATCACCCAGAATGATGCCTCAATACAAACAGAAAATTGACTGTAACAATTGGCTTAGTTTCTGGTGTCTTTCTGGGGATCCAGTACCTGACAGCATGGGAAGATATGATCGACAGACCACAATGCTTTGCCAGAGATAGCCTGCATCTGCTTCACCTGGGCTTCAGGCTTCTGGCAAAGGCTCTTGTCTCTCCTATAGTGCGTTTTTTTTTAGGAACAGTGATGAGATTAAAACTACCAACATAAAAATTTCAACAAAACACAAATTAAAGGTCATGCTGCTACATGCTAGGAGTCTAAACATGAAACTGCACTCATTGCAAGCATTCCTAACCCTGGAAAATGCTGACATCTGTGCAGTCATAGAAACCTGGTTCAAAGCTGTGGAGAGCACCCCAGCCTTACCTGGTTACTCATCCTATCATGCATTCAGATCCCAAACTGTGGGCAGTAAAGCCAAAGGAGGTGGAGATTCAATATACATTAAAGACATACACACCTCCAGGCTGGTCAAACAGTATGACATACAGGAGACACTCCAGGTGCAGTTAACCATTGATAAGACCTCTATTTAAATCATAGCTAGCTACTGGCCCCCAAATCTCACTCAAGATGCCCAATCCACCTATTTAGACACCTGCTCAAATCTATCAAGATTCAACTCTTTACCCTGATCATGGGTGACTTTAACTTCCCAAACAGAGACTGGAAGAACTGCTCATTCCAGAACACAAATGTTCAGAGATTCCTTGATTTTGTCAATGCAAATGCCTTGGAATGTCTGGTCGATACCCACACAAGAGGTGAAAATATCTTGGACTTTGTATTAACTTACATGAGTAAGCACTGCAGCATCCCTCTAGTATCATCCTCCCTGGTAATATCCGACCACAAAGCAGTCACTTTTGAATTCACCATCTTCCCCAACCCCCGACTAGCTAGGATCAGGCATTAAAACTTCTCCAAAGCTGATTACAGCCTCCTGAGAGATGGCATAAACAGCTTCACTACCCCCTCCCCCTCTGTAGGAACTGGCACCAATATCCAAAACTACACCAAAGCACTATATCAGCATTTATATAGATGCATGGAATAAGGAATACCTGACTGGACTAAGTCATCCTCCTTAAGGAAGAGTAAACCTGTCTGGTGGACATCTGCAAAAATAAACTCTATAACAAAAGGAAAAAAATTGCTGTTCATGACCAAGATGGAGCAGGTGCCCAACTGGAAGCAATGTCTCTTTAGCCTGAAAAAAAGCAAATAAAAGCACTAGTGAAATCCTCCAAAGCAAACTTTGAGTCCAAATTGGCCATATCTACTAGAGACAATCATAAGGCCTTCTTCACATATGTCTGCAACCTCAAGGGAAGCACCCAGATCTGTTCAGAACTGGTGGTAAAGGACACCACATATACAAATGATGTAGATATAGCAAACTTGCTGACAGATTCAGTGAAAACTTTACACCTCTGTTCACCCCATCAGTAAATCAGGACATCCCCAGTACCTGTCCCCTTCCCCTTATATCTATTGAATAAGTCATCACTGTGCTCTCAAAGGCAAAAAATACAGCCTCCATGGGACCCGATAACATCCCAGGCTGCATCTTACGTGAACTCAGGCAAGAATATGCAGCACCATTAGGCACCCAATTCAACCAAAGCATGAGTACTGACTTCATCCCAGCTGAGTGGAGGACAGCCACTGTCATCTCTTTGCACAAAGGTTGAGTGTCCACCGATCCAGGAAATATAGACCCATCATCCTAACTAGTCTGATCTGCAAGGCCACGGAACAGATTATCATGGACCTCATTAACAAGGACATTGGCAACCTCCAAATACTTGATCACACACAGTTTGACTTCATCAAGGGGAGACAATGTCTGCTAAATTTGGTCGACTTGTTTTAGACAGTCACCAAATCCATGGACGAGGGGAAGACAGTGCACACCACCTACTTTGACCTGGCCAAAGCCTTTGACACTATTCCCCACTCGGGTATAATAGATAAACTCTCTCAACTAGGCATCAATCCATATGTTACCAGATGGGTAGCAAACTGGCTCACTGGCAGAACTCACATAGTCAAAATAGAGGAAGCCACCTCAAGCAGTAGACCTGTAACAAGTGGCATACCCCAGGGTTTGGTCTTGGGGCCTCTGTTATTTGGGATATACATTTCTGAGGTGCAGGCCAAAACCAGTGGGCTATGGCTGACCAGGTTTGCAGATGATTGTAAGCTGGGTGCTGTCATCAATTCTCCTAGTGATGTGGACATTCTCCAAGAGGGTCTCACTCAGACAAATGACTGGTGCCAGAAACATGGCCTCAAGCTGAATACCAAAAAAATGCATCTTCATCCGATTTTGGGAGAGTCACATCCCCACAAATTATCACATTAATAACAATGTCCTAAGCACTCAATCAGTCGTGAGGGATTTGGGCAGCCAGGTTGATAGCAACCTGACTTTTGACCACCTTGTTGCTTCCGTGGTACGGAAAACCTTCCACATGGTCCACCTCATAAATTAGGGTATCTCAACCAGGGACAAGGAAGTCATGCACAGATAGGCTAAAAGCCATATCCCTCTACTTAGTTTCATACAGACTCCTCAGAGGTGAACTTTGTCTGGCATACAAGGCGATCATGGACCCCACCTTGATGGGACTGCTGCATATACGCAAGTCAAGCTCCACTTGAGTAACCCACATACACAACCTCAACCTGGTCTGTGACATCAACAAGACTTGTTGGTGGGACAGATTTGTGTCCCAGAGACTCCCTCATCTATGGAATAGACTCCCTCTCCACATTAAGCAGAGTACTTCTTTATCCCTTTTTAAATGCAAACTGGATGGGAAACAGAAAATATACCCCTGGAATTCCACCTATGTCCATGCTGGACAGGTGCATTGGGTGCTGATTTGTCTAAACATGGGCTAAACTCTTGGCTAGGCTTATAAAGGCCTCAGGCCAATAGCCTAATAACCTGCTATAATACTATGAATTATCAGCCATAAAGATGAGAACTAGAAATGTAACTCATCAATATATAGCCTGGCAGAAATGTAATGATCTATTAGAGAGGTACTAATGGTTTTGTGTATATAATTCTTGTTATGGAGTTTTGCATATAGTTTTGTTTTATTTTGTTTCAAATTGTTGAATTATTGTTGGACTATGCAAAATTAAACAAAAACTTAAAAAAAGACTTTGGATTCATCCACTATGAATTAAAACAGGACAAGTTGTTCATTGTTTTACTCTTCATTTCAATTATTACTCAGCTCTTTACTGTCCATCACATTTGCAACTATCCTGTTTCAGTAAACTGCTTCCTAACATCAAAGTACCATTGTAAACGGCACCTAGATCAGGATTTTGCCAGAAAGTATAATTGCAAGTTATCATTTTCCACCAGAGCTGAGCATTGCCTTTAGCCCAGACTGCATGTGGTGCAGCAAATGTATGGTGCAATCTAGACCCAGAATCACAGCTTAGGTGGGTCCAATGCCCTAAACTTCAATAATGACAAGACATCTTTCTTTCTCTAGAATGAAGTAGTTTTAAGTCCATTGCAAATAGACCCCCTACTGGAAACAAGTAATCAGTTGATGCTTGGAAAACAGTTATGAACAGGGAAGGAACAAAAACTAATATACTACTGATTATTGCATCAGAATTATTATTGTGTCATAAAAGCATTGGGGACTTCGCAACACCATGGATTCTTGTTAACAGGTGATGGGTGATATACACAGCCAAATCTGGCATGACTATATGCCAGACAGACCACAGAATTCCCTCTGGAAAGTGGAAGTTTATGGGAGACACTTGGTTTTACAGGGGAGTATCAGCATATAAGGAAGGTGCGCAATGATCATAAGAGGAAAACTGAGTTGAATACTGATGCAGCCTTTGAGATGTGGGAGCACATTGGGTTGTTAAATGTAATTTTGGTGAATGCAATAAAGAGTGAGTGCTGTTTGTCAAAATTACTTTCTCCGACAGTAGAGTTTGTGTTTTTTGCCACTCTTGTGTGATCTTGGAGTCGAGACATATAAGTCCAGGGGGAGTCGGGGGGTGTAATCCACATGGGGATGCGGGGGGGGGGGGTCTTGTCCTTCTTCAAAAACAAAATTGCTGAGTTGTTCATAGAAGGTTTTAATTTTTTTCCCAAAGACTTGATATGAATCCTTGAGATGTTGAGTTAAAAAAGAATAAGAATGCCAAACAGCTGCCTGTGAGTAAGAGCAATAATATTTTTATTTGCATGATTCTGAAGTATGTGCACTTTGTATATCGTTCATTCATTGTGTGTTGCCATACATATTGTCTACTCTTCTGCTAAACCCTTGCAAATCTGCAATTCTCAGGCATACACAGAAGCTCACAATGCATTTATTTTATTATGTAGTTGGCATTGCTACTAGGAATTCTTGGGTTTAACATCAGTCTTCATGGACACGACACTGAGGTTATTAATATCATTTAAACATGGATGTAATACTGAGGGTATACTGGTATGGAATGTAGCTTTGGATGTTAGAATGTTTGAATGTTTGTAATATGTATTTAACTTACTTTTATTTGAGTAAGAGGTAATTCTGCTGAAGTATAGCTTGCAAAAGCATGTCTTTGTTTTTTTATATTCTTAAAACATCACTTTATTTGCAATAATAATCTTTCTTCAATTTATCTACTCCACAGCAACAATGGCTATATACAGCATATGTTCATATGTTCATACCTGATGCTCATGGCACAGTGGCACAGCAGATAGAGTTGTCGCCTCACAGCAAGAGGCTACTAGGTTTGATTCTCAGCTGGGGTGCCTTTGGGCTGCATGTATTCACATGGGCTTCCCTGTGTTTGTGTGGGTTTCCTCCAGGTGCTATGTTTTTTTTTCCTGCATTCCAAAGACATGGAGTGGGTAGGCACTCTAAATTAGGCATAGATGTGAGTGTGCTGCAAGTGTGTGGTGTGGAAGAACTACCATGGCAGGATCAGCCAGCTAGTGGTGTGAACTTTGGCTCTAGATGATTGTCAGTGTTGAAGTGACACCCTGATCCCATGTGCAAAACATGGGAAAAAGGGGTTATAGATGGATGGATTCAGACATGATACTAGAGTATTACACAATGAAATCAGACTTGTTATATGCTACATAGTTTGCAAAAACATGTCTTTTTTATTCTTAAAGCTTCACTTTATTTGCAAATAATAATCTTTCTTCAGTTCATCTACTCCACCAGAACGATGGCTATATATAGCATGTTGTTCAGACTCTATACCAGAGTATCACCCAATGAAATCAAGCATGATAGCAATAAATGCAAGTAGCTAGGGTTCTATACTTGTGACAGCTGAATGCTTAGTACATTTTGCATACATATAATGACTATTTGAAAAGAATCATTTATCTTAACCTTTATGTGCTTTTTATTCAAATGTCTGGGGTAGACTTGCTACTTCATAGCAAGAAGTTTTCAGTTCGGTTCTTGGCTGAGGTACCTTTTGTATGGAGTCTACATGTCCTGCTTGTGTTTGGGGCCTCCAGTTTCTTTCCATATTGCAAAGACATGCAGTAGGTGGACTGGGGACTCTAAATTGCCCATAGGTGTGAGTGTGTGTATATGTGATAAGGAAGAAAGACCTGGCAACATACATCTGTTTCCCTTTTTTGCCTTGTAATCTCCATATATTGTGGTGGCTGTCTGCAGGGTTGCTCTAGGAGTTGGCTGTGATTTGTGAGAGAAAGAAAAATAGTTTGTTTGACCTGATCAAAAGATTGAAAGGGACCAACATCTGTCTACCAGACCTTCTTGCATGGAGTCCTGGAACAGAATTTTGTCAGTTGATTGTCACTGAAAAGGCAAAAAGGTCTGCTTGAGGAATTCCCTAAAGCTGGATTAAATCTTGGAAGACCACCACCCCCCGTGATCTAGTTTCCATTTGTGAGGGACTGACCTAGTCCTGCTCAGCTTGTCTGCTACACAGTTATGCTCGGATGGAATGCAGGATGCCTGTAGAGTGAGATTCTGCTATGAAGCTAACATGTTTAGCCTGCAAAGGGGGTATAAATCTAGTTCCTCCTTGCTTGTTGATGGACACATGACTGTGGTATTATCTGTAACCACCTGAAGACGTTCTGGGAACTAAACATGGTTCAGAGAGTTTGGTGCTCAGGACAAGCATCTCCTTGATATTTATGTGCTTGCATATTTTTTTGGTATTCCACACCCCCCTGTGCTTTTATCACTCCTGAAACTGCTCTGGAAACAAAGTCTGAATCATCTATGATGACTAACTGCTTTGTAAAAAGGAGGTAGAAGGGGAGACCTTAATATAAGGACATCTGTTGTCTCCACCAAATAATTTCTCTTTTGACAAACCACAAGACTAGGATCTGAAAAGATCAGTCACAGAAACCTGGTTCAAAGCTGTGTAGAGCACCCCAGCCATACCAGGTTACTCATCCTATCATTCATTCAGACCCCAAACCATGGGCAACAAAACAAAAGGAGGTGAAGTTGCAATATATATAAAAGACACACACACCTCTAGGCTGGTCAAACAGTATGATGCACAGGAAACACTCTAGGTGCAGTTAACAATTGACAAGACCCCTACTCAAATCATAGTTAGCTATAGGCCAACAACTTTGACTCAAGATGCCCACTCCATCTATCTAGACCTCTTCAAATTTATCAAGATTCAACCCTTTACCCTGATTCTGGGCAATTTTAAAATGTCTAACAATAGACTGGAAGAAATACTCATGCCAAAACATAAATGCCCACAGATGCCTTGATTCTGTCAATGCAAATACCTTAGACCAGTTGATTGACACCCCCACAAGAGGTTAAAATATCTTGGACTTGGTATTAACTAACATGAGTAACCACTGCAGCATCCCTACAGAGTCATCATCCCCAGTAAGATCCGACCAGAAAGCAATCATTTTTGAACTCACCATCTCCCTGCCCCCCACCCCCCTTCCAGCTAGGGTCAAACAAAAAAACTTCTCCAAAGCTGATTACAACGTCCTGATGGAAGGTATAAACAGCTTCACAGCCCCCTCCCCCTCAATAGGAACTGGCGCATATTTCCAAACCTACACCAAAGTACTATATGAGCATGTATATATATATATATATATATATATATATATATATATAGCTGCATGGAATCATGAATACCAGACAGGACAAAATCATCCTCCTCAAGGAAGAATAAACCTGTCTGGTGGACATCTACAATAAATACATTCTATAATAAAAGTAATAAAATTGCTGTCCAGGACCAATAAGGAGCAGGTGCCTAATTGGAAGCAATCTCTCCTTAGCCTGAACAAGCAAGTAAGAGCATTAGCAAAATCCTCTAAAGCAAACTTCGAGTGCAGACTGGCCACATCTACAAAAGACAATAATAAGGCATTCTTCACATATGTCTGCAATTTCAAGGGAAGCACCCAGATCTGCTCAGAACTGGTGGTCAAGGACACCACATATATAAATACTGTAGATATAGCCAAACTGCTGGAAGACAGGTTCAGTGAAAACTTCACTCCTCTGTCCCACTCAGCAGTAAAACAGGACATCCCCAGTACCTGTCCCTCTCCCCTTATCTCTAGGGAGCAAGTCATCACTGCCCATCTAAGGCAAGAAATGCAGCCTCCATGGGACCTGATAACATCCCAGGCTGCATCCTACATGAACTCAGGCAGGAACTTCCAGCACCATTAGGCACTCTATTCAACCAAAACCTGAGTACCAGCTTCATCCCAGCTAAGTGGAGGACACTACTGTCATCCCCATGCACAAAGGTGGAGCACCCACCGATCCAGAAAATTATAGACCCATCAGCTTCCCTATCCGGATCTGCAAGGCCATGGAGCAGATTAAAATCGATCTCATTAGCAAGGACACTGGCAACCTCCAGACACTTGATCCCACACAGTTTGATTTTGTCAAGGGGAGGTCATACCTGTTAAATTTTGGGCAACTTCTTTGAGACAGTCACCAAGGCCATAGACGAGGGGAGGATGGTGCACATCACCTAACTTGACCTGGCCAAAGCCTTTGATACTATTCCCCACTGAGGCATAATAGATAAACTCTCTCAGGTAGGTATCAAGCCATATGGTACCAGATTGGCAGCAAACTGGGTCACTGATAGAACCCACCTAGTCAAAATAGGGGAAGCCACCTCAAGTAGTATACCCGTAACAAGCAGTGTACCCCAGGGATCGGTCATGGGGCCTCTGCTGTTTGGGATATACATCTCAGCAGTGCAGGCCAAATCTAGTGGGCTATGGTTGTCCAAGTTTACACATGACTGCAACCTGGGTGCTGTCATCAATTCTCCTAGTGATGTGGACATTCTCCAAGGGGGTCTCACCCAAACAAATGACTTGTGCCAGAACCATGGCCTCAAACTGAATGCCAAAATATGCATCATCATCCCTTTTAGGGAGAGTGACATCCCCACAAATTATCACATTGCTAATAAGGTCCTAAGCATGCAATCAGTTGTGAGGGACTTGGGAACCTAGGTTGATAGCAAACTGACTTTTGACCACCATATTGCCACCATTGTACAGAAAGCTTTCTACATGGCCCACCTCATTATTAAGGGTATCTCATCCAGGGACAAGGTGGTCATAACATCCCTGTATTCTTCCCTTATAAGACCCATTATTGAGTACAATGCCCCTTTCGGGATGTACCTCACAAAGCACATGCAGCAGCTGGAGAGACCATAGAGGTTCCTCACCGGGGAATGCAGGGCCTCAAACACCTACACTACACAGATAGGCTAAAAGCTCTATCCCTCTCTACTCAGTCTCTTACAGACTCCTCAAAAGTGACCTCTGTCTGGCATACAAAGCAATTGCAGACCCCGGTCTAATGGGACTGCTGCATATCCACAAGTCAAATTGGTCTGTGACATCAATAGGACTTGTTGGTGGGACAGATGTATGTCCCAAAGACTCCCTTTTAAGGAATAGATTCCCTCTGGACGTAAAGCAGAGTACCTCATTAACCCTTTTTAAGCACAACCCAAATAACTGGATGGGGAACAGAAAATACACCTCTGGGATTCCACCCATGTCCCTGCTGGACAGTGGCATAGGGTGCTGACTTGTTGGAATATAAGCTAGGCTTGTAAGGACCTCAGGGCCAATAGCCTAGTAACTTCCTATAATCCTATGGTGTTAAGGCTGGGAACAAAGAGATTTCCGATACCACTACATCTTTCTCATGTGGAGTCTTGCCGGGGTATCATGAGAATCCTACATGCCATGAGACCCAAAATACTGAGTTATTCCCTCGTAGTGCCAAAGTTTTAGTGGAAAACCTTATAAATTGTCTAAATAAAGATTTAGTTTTTTCCATTGGAAGAAAAGCTCTTTAAACTGAGGTGTGCAGTGGACATCCCAGACGCACAATCCTGTGTGAGGGAGTCAAGAAAGACTTTTGAGTGTTCTCTAGGAATACCAGTTAGAGCAAGAATCTCTCACACAACAGAGGGAGATTCCTAACACCTTGGAAAAGACTATTCAAAGATAAAAAAACAGAACAAGTGGCAACAAAAACATTTAGAAAAACAAAAAGGACACCCAACCAAAAAACTTTGCAAAGATAGGCAAGTCATCTAAATATGGACAAATGTGAATATCCTGTAGCCTGCAATGAGCTATAACTGGAGTTAGACACTTTGTGAACACTCTTGATGCAGTGGTTAGTCTGAAGGATAAAGCAGAGAACTGATAATGTAATCCAGACACACAAAGTCTTAAGAGACATCTGATGCCTAGATGAATAGGGATGTGATGACAAGCATCTTTTAAGTGTAGTGTTACCAGGAAATGTGAAAGAAGAAGAGGTAACAAGTTGTGAAGTGGCAGCATTTTGAATTTTGGCACTATTGCAAACAGGTTCGGGAAAGAAAGATTCAGAACTGATCTCTAAGCATTTTCTTTCTTTGGCATTAGGAACATCCTTGAATAAAACTTCTTCCCCACCTAGGAAAGAGGAACTGGTTCTATCACCACTTGAGATAGCATGTGATGAAGAACAGGTGGAAGCAAAAGAGTCTGATCTGCAGGATGTGGAATGACCCCCTAGAAAGGGGGAATTTCCTCCCACTGCCATCTGTAACCTTGATGAATGAATTTCAGAACCCAATTGTCTGAAACAATCTGTTGCCAAAGAGAAAATGGAGATTCAGAAGTTTTGGAGGAGAAAATGGGTCAAGGTGGGAGGAGGTCACAAAGTCTGCAAATAGTCATTTAGACTTGATGGATGGTTCTAGGTTCTGGGAGTTTTTTTCAGACTTCATTTTAGAACCCCCTTGTATTTCTTCTTAAACATCTGTTTTTGATCACCTCTGCAGCAGAGGGATCACTCACTAAATGTCTAGCCAACGGATAATTTAAAAATCTCACTTTTAAATCAGGTCTATATTAAATCAGTGAATGCTTAAAAAAGCGAACGCTGATTTATTGACCCTCTTTAAGTGAAAGCTTAAAATCCCGAACACACGGAACAGCGATTTCTTTCCCAGGGAAAAAAAAAAATCACTGTTCCACAAAAAAAAAAAAAAATTCAATACAGTAAATAAAGTGGGGGCTTCACCCCCTACTTAAATATAGCAACTCTAAGATTGCACCACAGTGGAGGAAATGGTAAAGTCCCAAAAACGGCCCAGCAATTTTTTCCCTGGGAAAAAAATCGCTGTTCTAAGTGTTCGGGATTTTAAGCTTTCGCTTAAAGAAGGTCAACAAATCAGCATTTTTTTTAAGCATTCGCTGATTTAATATAGACCCTTTAAATTATCTGGAAGGTTCTGAGAATGCATTTAAACAAAGGTTATTAAACCAGTACCAGTGGCCATAACCCTGGAAGAAGTATCAACAGAGTCATAACACACTGTAAACAATCCAAAAGAAGAAATTAAGTTATTTAAAGCAGATTTTTCTTCACAAGAAGAAACTGTAGATAAAACATTCCTCATACTACCACAGTCTGTCAGAACAAACTAACATATGAGCCTGACAATTCAAACATTTGAAATTCAAAGTAGCAGAAATATACACTTAAAAGACTGATGAACTTTATACATCCTATCTGCCTTTTTAGGCACACCTGGCTGACTTTTAGGAAAATTGCAGGCAATAACACACACATCCTATAATGCAGATAGGATAGGAGGAATTGATGTAGGTTCTGGAAAATCCTTCTGTAACAGCTCATACTGTTTTCTGGGGGGGGGGGCTGGAAAACCTCAATGTCCCCCCACTGAAAATAATGGGACATTCTTGCAATAATCTCAGAGAAAGAGAAACCTCCTCAGGGTGAATCAGAAACTGAGCTCTCCTCTGAGTATGAATCAGAAATCTAAGAAAAAAACCCTTAAATTGTTTCTGCATCTTCCTGTTCAAATTCAGAATCTTGAATCTCTTCAGGAAATGAGGAATCCATTTTTGTTTTACCAGAAACTACTTCACAAGAAGGATCAACAGCTTGAATTAAACCTGGAGCCAGTCCCAGTAAATTACTCCTATCTAAAGAAATTTGAAGAGCAGTAGATATATGCACATTAATTGTGGGAAAACACTCTGTAGGTAGTTATGTACTCAGTTGTAAATAGATTATTTTATTAGATATTCTCCCAGGACAGGTAGGACTGTGAGAGGTCTGTAGCGAGAGCTTTTTCTTGGGGTTTGCTTGTTTAGGTCTAGTAGTAATTATGTCTGTTTTCCAAATGTTTGCCATAGTATTCTGTGTTAGGCAGAGACTGGATATGTGCTTGAGGAGTACTGTAACAGAGCTTCTCCAGTGGTATATAAACCAAGGGTAGTAGCCATCTGAACCTGGCAGATTGACAGTTCATATTTGTAGGAATAGCAACTCTATGTCTCTTTTTTCTGTCTTTAAAGTGAAAATGGGAATGTTGAGAGGTGATTTTGTAGGAGTGATGTTATTTGGATTGATAATTGTGGCAAGACTATACAAACTGGTACATTGTGAGGGAAAGTTGGAGTATTAGAAAGAGTTTGTTGGATTTTGTTAAATGGGTTTTGGTTGCTTTCCATATCTCTCAACTGTAGAGATTTTAACAAAATGTCCAGATTTTTGCCTCATATTTTTTGTCCATGTTTTATAAAATTGTGGTTTTCTAGCAAATCCCTGGCAAATCGTTGAATTTTTAAAAACAAAAATTAATGACAGAAATTTGAGTGTCAGACTTCATGCTAATGCAAAACTTGTTATTTTATATACTTTCTAGGTTTGTAATAACGATATCTAAACATTGTCCCTATTTTGGGCCTTTGTCCCATGATTATTTATGGCTTTGTCCAGATTTCTTGCTATAAGAGGTTGAGATGTATGTTGCCTTCTAGTTATTTGCTCTGTTTCCAAAATCGTTTGGGAGAGTTAATATGTGAAGTTTGAACTTTTTTCACAAGACATTTGTACCATCTAATAACCTGTTTAAATATATTTATAATTTGAGCGTGGCATTCTCTATTCATGGGAAATAGGTTGATATTTCAACAGTGCCATGCCTCATTTCTTAGTTGTAAAAGGAGTTTACCATTCATTTTTTTTCTCTATGAAGGTGAGAAATTATTGGAAAGCATACATGTTTTAGATCTAAATGTGGATTTGTTACTGATTCTATAACATGGTTGGGGTTATTTTCACTGAAGATGAATGACAAGTCTAGGCTTGAGAGGTTTAGTTTTAAAGGTTTAGTTAAGTTTGCTAGAGACTTAGATCAAAATGCAATTAGCTTTGGAGGAATTTATTTGAAAGCTAACTGGGAGTATTGCAGTTTAACATGAAATGGAAGAACATCAGTTATTATCACTGCTTTCCAAATTAACTATATAGCTTGAAAACATCAATACATCATCAGCATAAAGCAGCTATTACATGTTCCTGACCATGTAAATAATGACCATTTATGTCAGTTAACCTCAAAACCTCAATTAGTGGTTCCAGATACAATGCAAATAGGAGTGGTGATGGGATCTCTGCGTAGTTTTTTTCTATATCTGCAATGCCATTAAAAACCCATGAGTTGTTTTAATCTGGGCTTCTGATCTACTATAGTTTTCCAAAATCAATTTTGCAAATGCCAAACCCAGACCAACTCTAATCATAACTTCTTTCAAATATCCCCACATTATTCTATCAAATGCCTTTTCAGCATCTAGACATAACAACACCACACACTTGCTTTCCACCCATGCATGTTCAATTATTGCCTGGGCACAAAGAAAATTATCAAAGATATGATGCCCCCTACAGACCCATCCTGGTCCTTTACTATCAGCACAGTTGAAGAACTAAAAAATAATGCCTAGGCAATCAATAGGAAAATCTCTAGGGCTGGATGGGCTTCCACTAGATTTTTGACAATGAGAAGAAAAACCTTTTTTTTTATCAGGTAATCACTAAATTGTATAACTGCATTTTGTGGATAAAGAAAATTCATGATTCATGGATAAGAGCTATCATGGTAACCATACATAAACAAGATAAGGAAGTGACCTTGGCATCTTCTTATAGCTCTATTTCAGTTCTAATTGCAGGATGTTTTGAGGAGGTCCATGTAGGGAAAATGTGATTGAACAGTGGTCACAAATTGATGGGGGGAGGATGGTGATATGAGAAACAGGTGTGAGACTGATAGAGATGATCAGGTGTAGAAGATAATGAGTGTTACTAGTAAGGTTAGGTCTTGCTGGAAGCAGTACTACCTGTTTGAGGTTGAAGTTAGTTAGAATATCTGTGATTTCACTGTGTGGACCTAACCATGTTTAAAATGAAATTGCTTACCATTATGAGATTGTTGTTATTGTTTAGCTGAGAGGTAATAGCTTGAGTAATTGTCTATAATATATCTGAATTTAGGTAGGCTACTGCTGTATGCAGGGTTTTTTTGTACATTTTAAACACTGTGAAAACCTATTTCTGGGAAGCAATCTGATTTTAAAATTCATTTTCTTTTAAAACTAGTCCTAATTAGTACTTGCTAGGGTTTTTTTCATCTTCCCAGTACTCAACTGACACTGCCAAGAATGTCTCAAGTGCATAAGGTGTATCATTATTCTGCAATGGGTGGTATACCACAGTGACGGACCATCATATTGTTTATCACCCATTCACTAGCAAAGGCTTTCTAATCACCTTCAGGCTGGACAGGTCTGAATTGACAACATGGGACTGAATACTGAGTTACGACACTTTGAAAACTAAAATGTCGTTCTGACAAAGGGGAAAAAAGAGATTCTGAAACCTGTTGTTGCACTTTTAAATAATTTCTATAGAAGGGCCATTCCTCTGCGCCCCCTAATATGGGAGAGCTATCCTCCACACATTGATGTTGTTACACATACTAATTACAACATTGTGCTACCTCAAAGAAAATGTAATACCGAGAGATATTACAATCTCATTTTCCCTGTTTGCACCAAACTTCTTGCTGTTTTAAGGATCAGAGTTATGATTCTTGGACTTTTAATGGGCACCTAAAATGAAAAATGTAGCTCATTGCATTTCAGGCATTGCCAAAACTGCATGCTAGGTAAGTAATATTTACAGTATATTCATCCCAACTTCACAAATCTACTATTAGCACATGAACATATTTTATTCAGCATTCTGCCTAAACGGATTATTGACGACAATGTCTGGCAATAAGATGAGGAGGACATCAATCTTTATAGTACTAATCAAACTGAAAATGCTTGCAGAAAGTGTCCAGTGTCACCCTCAGATGCCAGTGGACCCATTTATCTAAGAGAATGACCTAAGGCAGTTTGGTAGCCCATTTTTAGTGGAAGAGGTACAGTTAGTACTTTACATTTTGAAAGGAGCCACAGCTTCAGGTTATAGTGGCATAGACATAGATTTCTATACATTGTTCAGCAAAACCTTCAAACTTTATTGAGTAAATATTTTAACAGTCTAGGCCATAGGAGAATAAGCCCTATACTATTGTATGACATTCTGATCATTGTATTTCTCAAACCATGGAATCCTACAGAACCTCTAAGCATTTATAGACCAGCAGCATTGACATCTGAATTTTGGAAATATAGATATTTATGCAAAGATATGGATGACAGGGGTTGAGAGGTTAATACTCCACTTAGCCAGTAGAGATCAAGGTGGATTTTTGAGAGGAGGTCTCGGATATTTACAAAGAAATATATTTTCCTTATGTTTGAATAATAACCTGTATGTTTTAGAGTGCATCTACTAAGTTGCCTTTGATGAGGAATAGCTACCATAACATATATATATATATATATATATATATATATATATATATATATATATATATGTGACCATGTTCAAGGTTAATGTGTTAAGGTGAGATTTGTAATACCAGGATACAGTCTGCAAGAATTATTTATTTTTTTCTCAAAATTGTTTTTATCAATAACATACCATTGTACCAGTTCAATGATACAGTATGGTCTATTCCAGTTATAAAAACTGAAATAGTCCTAATGATACTATCCATATCATAAAATATGTTTAAATCATTATTGAATCATTTACTTTTATGCACATTGCATTTTATATTTATCCATAAAATTGTATAATATTTATGAGATTGTCCTCCCCCATGCTTGCATTTTCCCTCAGCAAATAACAAACTATTTTCCTGTCATATTATAACTTTACCCTTCATATCATCTGTTCAGATGCAGGAGCACAACAAGGCATATGTTGCAACTGTGCTATCCCAGGGAGCCAGAGCAAGCGAGTGGCTTTCTGGCTTTCATGCTGATGCCAAGAATGTCTAAAATAAAGAAAAAGTCTTCATGAAAAATAAAGGCAAAGAAATAAAACCAGCCCTTAAATCAATTAACTTACCTGGAGCAAAATATATCAAAAATATACTTGCACTGCTATACAGAGCTGTAATAAATTGGAAAAGAGGAATTCCACTGCTTTTAACCAATGAGCAAAGCAGTAAACAAAGTGAAAATAATACTTGCAATAACAATATTAATGGTAGTAATTTTGATAGCAATAAAAGAGACAGCATTGATAAAAAATATACTATCCAAGAAGCCTGCTCAAGCAACAACAGTACAGGTACAGGTAGCCCTAATTTCAAAGTTATGGACAATTCAGATGCTTTAATCAATGTTGGAGAAAATGAGACTATAAACTCCCCTGATGTTATGGTTAAAGTGAGTACTTCCCATAGTAATGCTGCATTTGTTGAGGATGCAACTAGGATGCGTGACATAAAGAGTCAAGACATCGGCAATCAGTGAGGCACTGTTTGGTATCAAAAGCCTCAGTTATTTTTTAATAAGCTAGAAAGCTAAGAACTAGCAGTGACTAATATCTCTCAGCTGTAAAATACCATTTTTCCATTACAGCCAAAAAAAAAAAAACTTGCCCCAGGATTCAATAAACTCTTCACAGTCATTTTCTGTCACGCACATAGCCGCAGACAGTTTTAGATTCAGTAAGCACCGTGTAGAGGCACTCACCCCTGCACAAACAAGGTAAGCACCGTGGCATGCTAATTACAGCATGAGCAGCTGAATTACATGCTAAGCAAGTAGTCCAACACTGCGGAGCTATTCAACAAGATATAAAGCATCTGTATAGACTCCATGTTGGTTTTTCCTGCAAATTCCAAAACTTTTGGTATACAGCTACGGAAAGGAGTCTACACGGACAGAATGTTAGGGACTGCTGCTGCTTTTATTCATTTGTATGTGCTACTGACTGAAGCCAACACTACTGCTGCTGCTGCTAATAGGCCTAGGCCAAGAAAGAGAAGAGTTTTCAGGACCTGTTTAACTTATCACAACCTAAATGACATGGAAATTGTAGAGAGCTACAGGGTGGACAGGGAGACACTATAGGAACTCTGCAACCTCTGCCATCCTCAACTCAGAGCCAGAGCCAACCAAGGGAAATGCATCCCAGTGGAGGCAAAGGTATGTGTAGCCCTTAGAATCTTAGCTACAGCTACCTTTCAAAGACCAACAGGGGACATGCTGGGGGTGTCACAGGCATCAGTATCCAAGAACCTCCACCAATTCCTGAATGCCATGCTACAACATGCCAGTAATCACATATATATTTCCCTGTAGTTCTGAGGAGAGGCCCAGAAATATGCAGAAGTTCTACCATGTAGCACACTGCCCTGAAGTACTGGGTGATATTGATTGCACACATACAGAAATGAAGGCACCACCTGGGGAACAGAGTAAGCTCTACAGTAACAGAAAGAGCTACCATTCTATCAATTGCCAAGTCATGTGTAATGCCAGAAGAATCATCTTGAACACGTGTGCTGGCAACCCTGGCAGTTACCACGAGGTCCATGACTCATGTATCTGGCACACCTCCCAAATGTATCAGATGTTCACAGGGGGGGGGGTATCCCACAGAGTCATTTACTGGGGGATGCAGGCTATGCACTGGAACCATGGCTGATGACACTCATCATAAATGCACACACACCCATGGAAGAATGTCATAATGAGGCACATGATCAAACTAGAAATATCATAGACCATGTGTTTGGGTTGCTGAAGTCATTATTATGGTGCATAGATACATCTGGGGGGAGCCCTGCAATACAATTCATGGGCATGTATAGAAATATTCATAGTATGTGTCATGCTACATAACATAATCCTGAGGAAACAGCTTCGGCAGGGTCAAGAAGGGGAAAGGGCACATATCCCACCACCAATGCCATGGTCATCACAGACACAAGCAGATGAGAAATCAGAGGGGGACCACCAACTGCTGTGGGTATAGGCAGATGTAGTCATGCTCAGTATGCATAAAAAACAAAGTTCAGTGACCAACTAAGTCATCCAAAAGTTCACACATATGACTACGATAAAAAGTTTTGTCCATGATAATAATGTCACCCCCTTATCTGATGGCCATATTTCAATGGATGACATTTCTTTCAGTTTCTGTAAAGCAGCAGTCTGTTCTGGTGTTAAATTATAAAAAAGTGCATTGTGTCTCTGGCTAAGCACCTGTCAAAGCTCTTCTTCACAAACCGCTGTGAAGACTTCCACCAGTGGATGTGCTTCTGGAATAAAAGTGCCTGCTTTCTTAAAACAATTTACAATCATTACCTGCCCTGGAAACATTAAAGATTTGCAATAGTTATTTGGCTTTTTTGGTTATTTGCAATAGTTTTTTGTGCTTAGTATGCCTTTAGAACCTTCTTCCTCCAGCTCACATACATATAACAACATAGATGCCAGGCAATTCGCACAACCTTTACCTCTCCATGTATTGGCTGTGTACTGCTAGTATCAGACAGAGTCAGTCCTGAACTACAACCATGTCAACTGCTGTATTTACAAGGTAAGTCTCGAACCTGGATTGTATTGTGGAATAATATGAATGAGTGGCATATCCTTATATCACACTAATTGGTATAGTAAGCAAGTAAAAGGCGGGATATTGGTACAGTAATGATGTTCACATGTGACATCAGAGACTTTTGTGGCTTATATGTGTTCACTATTAAATAGTATGCCTCAGGCATAACACAGCTATACCCCACAAATGTAGTGATGGTCACTGCATGGCCCAGTTTAGCACCATGCATTTGTAATGGAAAATCATTAAAGAGAGAAGATAGAAAGTAATAATACACATTGCAGTTTCTTACTTCACAACCCTCACAAGATCATTCACAATAAAGTTGGGAAATGTTGATGGTATCAACTGTGTAACTTTCTAAAGCCAATATAAGTCAAAGGTAAAATTACCAGTTCAACACCACAAATGCAGATATACTAAGCACTGTAAGTTAGCTATGCACCCTGAGCATCAGCCACAAAGCTTATGTATCCCTGAATCCAAAAGATAGAAAATAGGGATATGGCAGAGTTATCATCACTTGCAAAGGGTGTTTTGTGGGGGAGCAGGGGGCCGAGGCTGATACAAAAGGTCAGTGATTGTGTATGAGTAAGAAAGAGAAGTAGGCAGACATTTGGATAAACTCACAAATGGCCAGTGAGACAAAATGAGTTTTAAGCTGAATGACTGAACCATGTAACTGTTGTGTGAGTGCCTGTAGGGGTCCTCCAGGCAAAATTGGTATGTGACAGTCTGCATGGATACAGACAAGCTATGTGCTAGCAGTATATCCTGATATGATGGACAGGTATGAGCTGTGCATGGTAGACATGACGGTTCATCATTGTTGTTTCTGACCATGAGAACTGGCTGTGCCAGGAGTTGCACTGGCATGCCTACGTTCATGTTCAGATGCACTGCTGCTATCTGAATATGACTGATATCTGCTGGATGAGCTCCCTTCATGGGGACACCCAGGACCATGACCCCATTGCCTGCCACATCTGGGTATGGACAGCACACTCACTGATGGTGCAATGGAAGTACTGCCACTATGGGATTGTGATCAGGCATGGCCACATTGGTTGACAGCAGATGATGTGGCTGATCTATGCCCATGAAGATGTCTGTCCCCTCCCAGCAGATGTTCCATCACAGACAATGTTCGTTCCATGACAGACACCCCTCATCCCAACGTGGCATTCACCCGATTCATTGAATCGGCAACATGGTGGTGGCAGTCACGCATGTCAGTTTGTGCTACATCTGCAATCCTGATCGTTTGTCTGGATCACCTATGGAATGTGCCTGTGCTTCCATGATGGCCCTAAACATATACTGAGTGGCACAAGAAGAGACACCTGCACCAGGTGGAGGAGGGACAGCAGGCCCCCATCTGAGCACCCTTATCAACCCTCCTGCTTGACACCTCACCCTCACTTTGGCTATGGCCAGACTCAATAGGCACTGAAGCCACAGTAACTACAATTCTCTGATCAATGGCCTCACCCTACACCTGTCCAATATGTGTGGGGTCACTGGAATGGGTGGGCATAGCCTACTGACCGTGTCCAGTAGAATTGCAGGGAATGGCTGTTTGTCAACCTCAGTGTCAGGTTCAATCTCTGTCCCCCCTGACTGTGCCTCAGTTTGGCCACCATCATCATCAGAGTCTGCAGATACACTAACATCAAGTGGCAGAGGGCCCACACTTTCAACTGTCATGATCACCTGTGATAAAAAGCAAGAAACACAGGAAAAACTTAATACCTACACTACTCTAGTCCAATATATACTAACAAACTAACAGTGGTGCTACTATTATGGACAGTACCGCAATACACACAACAGGACTGACATCAACAGCACACACTAAAATGTTTCTCTCAATTGCACAGCAGTACTGACATAAAATGTTTAGCTTACCATCTGCAGATGAGCATCTCCTCTGCAATCCAGATGGGCCTGGAAGAGGTTAAGCAAGAGGTAAGGGCAACATCATCACAATTAAAAGCAACACAGGTGGTAATACTTGTACCCCTTTATATGTCCATTAACTACACTTTCAACAAAAATGCAGCTATCAGCTCAAACCTAAGTTAATAAATGTAGTGATCTTAAATCCCCCCCCCAAAAAAAAAATACATGTGACACAGACATAACATATTGATTTCAATGGTTTTACTATACAACAGTATTCAACTGTTGAGATACCAAAACCTGCCTGAAAGCTCCTCCTGGGAGGTGCTTGTTGTCTCTGAAACTGTTGCTATGACATCCAGCACATGCAGTACTGTACTCTCCTATGAGCTGTCTAGATCCCTGATATTGACCATGAACTTTTCATTGGATGTTAGTGGTGGTTGCCTAGCAGGCCCTCCCCCAGTAACCATCTGGTCATGGCCCACTGCAGCTGGTCTCATCTGTGCAGATGTGATCATGTTAGTGGCCCTGTGGTGCACCTGCTCGTATGTCTTGCTATGCCCACCCATGGCATTCAGATCACCAACTCTCTGTTGCCAAATTTGACTGTATCTCCCCGTCCCCTATCCAGCAGAAAAGCACCATGTTGCCTAAAGGCATCCACAATGACCTGGTTCTCAACATTGGTGAAGGTGGGTCTCTGAGGACTAACACACCTAGGTGGCATACTCTTAGGTGTCTTAAAAGACAACAGATGTATGATACTCATAAATATCACATAACTACAACATAATTGTTTTAAGATTAAAACAAAAAAGGTAGCCAATCAGTTTTACCCCCTGTAGAAACATGCACCAGTCTACAGATGTGAAATATAAACATCAGGCAGGATGCAAAACAAGAAGAGTAGCAAGAGCAACATATCATTGTTTGTGCCGCAACAGTAACCCACCTTTGCCCCAACAAAAGAACAGTCTATCCTTTTTTATGTCATAACTGTAACTCACACCCCCCCCCCCACAGAATAGGAAGATGACACATTTTGCTAACAAGACCAGAAAAACAAATGGACTTTGCAAACACCGTAAAATCCAACAATTTTTATTGCAAAGCTTTCAGATCTGTAGATCCTTCCTCAGTGCTTGAATCATCTTACATAAAACATTCATTTAAATAGTTGTGCAGCCAATTAAATAATTAAGAACTACCAATCAGAAACATCAGCCAGCAGCATACCATTACTTATTTTTAACCAACTTATCATTACATACTTATTTTAAGCAAGCCTGTTTATGTTTTAACACTGGTTTTAAACAAACACTAGAATTCATGAACTAGAGTTCATTTGTTTTTCTGGTCCAGAGTTTGTTTGTTTTCCTGGTCTTGGTAGTTTTACTGATACTCTGCTTCACATAGTGCAGATCCATTCACTGTGTTCTTTACATTTTGCTAACAAACCACCTTTGAAATTCTAAAAGTGCTATCAAAGGAACTGTCTCTGAAACATTTGTACACATTTATCATGCAGCATTCCACTTTTGTGTATTGGCAATCATGTATACTTCTAAAATGGCTTGACAAACATACCCATGTCATCAGTGCACTTCTAACTAATGCATACAGATAAAAGTATAAAAGCCTTTCCTTCAGATTTTTCTTAAATACATTCCAACATATGCAGTATGTAGCTGACAAAATAGAAGCATACCATCTGAAGTTCAGTACTCCTCTGTACAGATCTATCCTGAAGAAATAGTGTTATGTGCAGTCTTCCCAACATAAACAAGTCTCCTCGTCATCAGTTTACCTAGCTACATGGTTGCCCTGTTATATGGTGTAGATTCAGGGCTGTTAGCATGGTGAAGACATAAATAAGATGGGAACTCATTAGAATTGCTGGATACCAAAGACCTGGATCCATGTAGGAGATGTAAACATAGTGCAGGCATTCACTCAATGGTTGGTTTTAATGGATTGCAACTGTGAATAATTACTGGTTGGGAGAAGGAAAACACAACAGCATTGCAGGCTGCCTTACTTCCACTGGGTGTATCAGGTTAGATCTACACAGTATTAGATGTAAAGTTGGAAATGTAAGTAAGCAGCACACAATTCACAGGCTGTGTTTCCTAACATCCAACCTGCCCTTCATTTGTTGGCAACTGCATATGTTATTATTTCCACTTAATATCCTCACACATTTTAAGGCCAATGATATAGAATGGCTTACACACTGCATGTCTCAGATTACTGCTCAGATAAATGAAGAATGGCCAACAAACACAGAAATGTAAGACAAAGATGTATATTTGCAAACAATAATCATGACAGGTCATGTGATCGTTAGGTGCACTAGATCCAAAATTGATAAATGTACAAATAACTCTTGTATGATTTGATATCACTGTATCTGCTGTTGCAGTTGGTTGTATGCAGATTGAGATCAGTTTTTGCTACAAAGCTGTTTGTGTGGCAAAGAGGGATAAGGCACCCATCCTGTGTTCTGAAGGTGCATTGGAGTGAGAGTTCAAATCCAGACCTATGCAGAAATATCTCAGGTGTACTTTCACTTTCTAGTGTGTATGTCATAGAGTGCTTTTCCTCATTTCAACTACTTGTCACTTTTTTCTTTGTTTCCTTTTTTTACTTTTTTTTGGATGGCACAGTGGTACAGTGGTTTACATTGTCACCTCACAGCAAGAGGTTCTCTGGTTTGATTCTTGGCTGGGGTACCTTCTGTGCAGAGTCTGCATGTTCTCCCTGCTTTTGTGTGGGTTTCCTCCAGGTGCTCTGGTTTCCTACCACATTACAAATTATGAGTCTGGAGCATTTGTCACTGGGCCTCTAATAAAAATTGGCTTGTTCCAAGTCAGACTTTCCAGTAAACAAATGTTAAATTAAATAAATAAATAAATACAACTTTTTGTTTATGGCCAGTGTTTGCATGATGCAGCACTTAAAGCAAACATGGGAACTAGAAAAAATGAATGGCAAGTTTAGCTGTGTTTATCTCATTTGCACAAAGTATGGCAGTATGCAAACTGGACAACTGGACCCCCCAGGAAGCAGACAGGACCCAGACAGCCAAAAATAGAAACTGGATACATTCAATTAATTCTATTGGGCATTGAGGAAACCCACTAAGTGGTGTTGCAGAATGGTTAACAGCGAGACCTTAAGAATGATTAGTAAAATAGAGAATCTCATGTAACTAGTCCTGTGGCAGCAGGTGTTAAGTGTAGAGCTGGAGTACAGATGGTCATGAGTTCTAATACAGGGTGCGCAACCTTTCTTTTCACTGTTGTGACATTTCAGTTTATAGCAATTAACTGAAAGATAGACAAGTGTTATTCCAACCTTCTTGTGGCAATAGGTGTAAGTGTAGTACTGCCATACGCATGCTGGGGATGTGTACTGCCAAGCACTGTGTTTACGTGATGGTAAGCAGAGTGCAGCAGTTTCAGTGTGTGCACTCCCAATAAATGCAATAACTGGAATTGGCAGGAAAGCATCAGTCTCCATTGATCTAGATCCATGTGGGGAAGGTTTCAGGTTTAGGGCACAGAGATGGGGTGTCCAGGAGTCCAAGATTTTTATTGGACTCTTAGTGAAGAAACACAGCTAATGGCTCTGGAGGGGGGACTATTCTGGCTCCCAGTATAAGTTGTAGGCTGGGATAGTTTATCC
The DNA here is from genome assembly GCF_019279795.1 of Protopterus annectens. NCBI lineage: Eukaryota > Metazoa > Chordata > Ceratodontiformes > Protopteridae > Protopterus > Protopterus annectens. The sequence goes on along the minus strand of NC_056733.1, from coordinate 1,625,120,047 downwards.
CTGACTGTATCCAGTACCACCAGTATCCCATACACTGGTGACGATTGTAGGCATCATTTCAATGACCTATAAAGGAGGAAGAGGGATACCCTCAACTGATGGACTGAAGAATTTAGGACTGCGGACATCCCACACCTATGTAAGTATCAACTACAGAGAGTACTTGTAAGACTTAAAAGCTGATCATAGGCAAGACTGGTATTTATAACGGTCTTCTGTTTTGTTCTGTTTTTTCCACAGCTGGCAGTGATTGGGAGTAAAATGTCTGAACCCATGGGGCTAGACTGGTGAAGATGAGGGAAGTATGTAGTATGTATGTAGCAGAAGAGTAGTGTTATGGTAGCATTAAATTTAAGATAGCTTTTTTGTATTTTATAGAGTTGTATTAAATTGAGCATACATATCTCAACTGTCAAAGCAAGTATGTACGCGCTAGTCTGTAGTGCAAACCAAGAGTACAATATTAGATTTTAGTCAGAGGTTGTGGGTTCAGACACCAAACTTTCCAACTATGCAATACTGTTAATTCTTTGATAATATTTAATTAATCAAAATCTCTATACCAGTGGCACAAATGCCCTGCTGTAATCTGTAATCTGTATAACTGGAACATGCATATGTGCAATATATGTACATGGCAAGGTTTCTTGCTGCAATCTGTAGTATAGTGTGTATCTGTTAGGAGGTGGTAGTCTTAAATGTAAAAGTTAAGATAATAGAGTCAAATAATTGTATTACTGCATTGCATGTCACATATGAAGGTACTGATCATATCTCTCTTTTTCTTTCACCCTAACCCTTCTCTCTCTCTTTTTATTTTATTTTTATTAATATTATTTATAATTTTTTAAATTTGTATTTTCTTTTATGTTTATTTTTTAATGTTATTAGTATGTTCATTTATTTTATTGTAAAATTAATTTTTAATTTATTTTATGTTACTGTTTTATTTTCTTTTTTAATTTTATTATGTGTCATCAAAATGTGTCCATGTCATCATTGAGTACCACATCACTAAATCATCCACAGCACAGTGGGATAGACCTGCTCCACAGGATTTGCCTGTCCCCCCAGAGTGTCCCCATCCTCACCCAAATCACAATGTCTTCCAACCTTTTGTATCCATCACTGACCCTGTTTCTTGTCTTGTCTGTCTGCAACTGCTTTCTCACCTACCCAACTTACCTGAGCCAGACATATCTACATCCCTTCCCCAACATTCCTCTCGCTCTGAAATAAAAATAAAATGGGCACCTGTCCCACAAAAAAAAATTTCCCATATATAGCTCTCCATTTTGCACACATGCTTTCTTGACACACTTGATTCAATCCAATTGGCTATACAACATGATTGTGATGTGGTCACCCCTCTCTCTGGAGGTGACAGTCCCAATTCAGTTAATATTTTAAACATATGTTCAGTTTACCCAGTTAAAAAAAATGGAGGGAGGTAGGAAAGAATTAGAGCTATACATTTCTTTAACTGGGTAAACTGAACATATTCCTATGTTGCTTTCCCTTCATTCTTTCCCCCTCCCAATTTTAACTCTTTTAATCTGGTCAAAAAATAGAATCACACACACCAAATGTAAGTTGCTAGAAAAGCATGGATCCCTTCACTTTTTTGGGCTCCATGTTTGCCTGGAGGTGCACATCACTCACCAATGGTGAGCAGGGCCAAACAGGTGCAGTTACTCCCTTGTAATGTCACTTAACATGGCTGCACTATGTCAACACATAGCAACATATCTAGTATAAACAGTTCATGTCATTGCTTTATCATTCAGTAATGAAAAATATGACATACACCTGTATTTGATCCCAGTACCATATGTCCCAAAAAAGGAATGTATCAATGCATTAATATGTACTGCCACAGAGTCAGTTAAGTAGCAGGTGTATTTCACAGCTGCAATACTAAAAACCTGACTTTAGCAATGTGGCTCGTATTTGCACACTGCTTAGCTATGCACAGATATGTGTACCTCACATATGTAATGAACTTTTCTAACCATCATGCAAACCCACTGCTTGCCACACTATAGAAATGTACATATTATGTTGTATTATTATGGTTTTCAGTCCATTTCTTGTGTATGACATGAAATTACATGTGGAAATATTACAAACTCAGGGCCCTATCTAACAATATGTCACATATTTACAATACCTCTATGTATTGGCAGCCCACAAAAGACTGTAATCCTGGGGTCTCAATACTTTTTCCACACATACATCAACCACACTACAAACTGTAATATCAAATGTGTGTACTATGCAATGCACTTCAATCGGTTAACATGCAGAAATACAATTATTAACCCATACACCTAAAAAGTGTTATCTGCGAGGCTAGGGAAGGAATCAGCATGGACCATATCCACAGGGACATAGGTGACCTTCAACACACTTGACCCTACCTATTTTGTTTTTATTAAGGGTAGATCTTGCTTATTGACCCTGTGGACTTCTTGGATACTGACCCTTAAGACCTGGATGAGAGATAAAAGGACATACCACCTGTATTGAGTTATCCAAGGCCTTTGAAACTATCCTCCATTCATGTGTCATAGTGAAGATCTCCCATGTGTAAATTAAGCCATACAATAGTAGAGGGATGGGCAACTGGCTCACTGACATGACATACACCCTGAAAGTTGGGGACTGCACCTTCATCACTAGCCAGTTACTATTAGAATAAAAGAAGGATCTGTGCTTGGCCCTCAACTGCTTGAAAAGTACTTCCCTGAATTTTAGGCTACTGTAGATGGCCTGTGGTTTACCAGGTTTGCAGATGACTGATAACCAGATGCACTAATATTGAGTCCCCCGATGATGTTAACATGTTAAGGAAGGGGCTGGTACACACAAATGATTGGTGCCAAACTCTTGAATTAAACATTAAATCACAGAATGCCTCATTACTTCCTTTGGTAATGAAGTACCTCTGCTAATTCTGATAAGCTCAAACACAGTGTTGTGAGTCTTGGGAACACATGTCAATAGCAATCTACAGTTTCATCACTATGTGTCCATAGTAGTGACACACACACACACATTCTGCATTGCACACATGATACGTATTGACATAACATCCAAGACCATGGTGGACATACCTCTGATGTACTCTTCCCTTATCAGACCACTAATTGAGTACAGTGCTCCCTTCTCTCTGTACCTCACCAGACACCTGCAGCAATTGGAGAAAACACAAGGTTGTGCCTGAAAGACTCCATGACCTTCAAACATGACATACATGAAAAGACTGAAAGACCTGTGAATGTACTCAGTAACAAGCAGGCTATTGAGAGGTGACCTATGCCTTCCTTACAGAGCAGTCTCAGACCCTGTCCTAAGGGAAATGCTGGACATCTGCTTGTGTGTATTGCAGTACTGTGTTTTTATACAGTTAGGCTTCTAAACACAGTAGTGCCATTAGGTTAATAGCCTCGTATGAACATATAAAACTATAAGCCTATGCAGGCCTCCCAACATTTTGTCACCCACATGGCCTGCTGATGTCATCTACTATAAGTTCACCTGCACTTTTAGGAAAAACTAGACTTGTGCCATTGTGCCTGCCTAAAGTGCTGTGGTCTGTAGTCTGTGTATACTTAGATAGGTAGGGGTTGTGTTCTCACTGTAATCAACCTGGTATGCATGTGTGTGTGTGTGTGTGTGTGTGTGTGTGTGTGTGTGTGTGTGTGTGTGTGTGTGTGTGTGTGTGTGTTTGTCTAGGAAAAAGAGCAGAAATGTGTATTCCACAGTTACTGCTCCAGTACCATGTTTAGACAGTATTTTGATTCGTGCAGATACCTACACATGCATTTCATGCAGCCCAGCCAACATCTACTATATGTTCTCCTACAGTCTTGCAAAAGTCAGACTTGTGCCATGACAGTTGCTTAAAGTACTGTGCTTTGTAGTCTGTGTTCTTAGATAGGTAAGGGTTCTGTTCCCACTGCAGTCAACTTGGTATGTGTGTGTGTCTAGACAGAAGATCAAAAATGTGTATCCCACAGTTACTGCACCAATACCATGGAATAAGTGCATTTTGATTCTTGCAGATGCCTACACATCCATTTCATGCACCCCACCCAACATCTTGTCTCTTACATGGACTGCTGATGTCATCTACTATAAGTTCACCTGCAATCTTATATAAATCAGACTTGTGCCATGGTGCTTACATAAAGTACTGAGTTCTGTAGTCTGTGTACTTAGGTAGGGGTTCTATTCTCACTGCAGTCAACTGTGTGAGCTCATACTTGACATTACAGAGAGCATTTTACACCAGCATGTCGGACACTGTTATTACCATAGTCTCTTCAACAGACGTTGCTGATGTCATCAGCTATATTAGATTTTTGTATATGCAATACTCCCACCAGGACAGGGTGAGACACTAGCCTGAAGGCCAGGAAGATGTCACCTCATCATATACCTGACAGATTATGGTGATGTGGCTTGAACTCTATCCACATACATTGTGGCATTTTTGATAGGCCCTGCATTATCTTGCTTAGAAAGCCCTGTGATCTCTCCAGCTGCTGCATGTGATGTACATGCAAAACAGAGCATTATACCCTATTACTGTTCTGATGTGGTTGGAATACAGTGCTGTCATGCAGTCCTAAGAGCTGCATATTTATTTATTTCACATTTGTTAACTGAGTTGGTCCAACTAAGCACATGCCCATTTTCAGTGGATACCTGAGGAGAAAAGCTCCAAAAGTAACGATTTACATAATAACACAGATTAAAGTATTAATTACATAATACAGTGTAGTGGAACTACAGCATAATTGTTAACATATACAGAGATAACATAGAAATATATAGAAATACATATAATTTGGGAACAAGTACAAGGAGAAGTATGCAATTTGCAGTCAAGAATTTTTGAGATTAAGTAGACTTGGCAAAGATAAACGAAAGAATGAGAAAGAGAGCAGTTAAGTAGGATCCTGACAGGGGCGGAGCTACATTTTCCGGAAGAAATGTTTTAATTGTTTGGTATGGCATGATATAGAATGTGCACAACATAGGCTTCCAATACCAGTGTGGACACTTGGTGGATGAAGGTCAGACTGCTATCTACATGTGTTGCCGGTGATGGCATCACTGGATGCCAGCATAGCAGGACTGCTGTTAATGCTGTGATTAACATGGAATTCCACTTTTCAGATGAACTACATAAAAAAGACACATTTCTGCATTTAGTTGTAGCTTTTGTGCCTTTGTCCACATCCATTTGTCTGGATTGGTGGATTCAATGATTGTACCCAATATGCAAGAATAAGCAATCTTGTTAAGGCAATGGCCATATACTGTAACCTGAACTGTTGAGAAATAGAATCCAAACAGTGAAGGGCCACACACAAATCCCTGGGGTTTGCTAATGGTGACAGCTCTGCTGGTACAAGTTGATTCACCAGCTTTCACAATATGTGTTCTGTCAGTGACCCAATTGGTTGTACATCTACTGATGTAAGGTTTAATCCCCAGATGGGAGGGTTTCTCAATGATACTTGCGAGGATTGTGTCAAAACCCTAGGCCAGATCACAACAGGCAGTATGCATGGTCTTACCTTTGTCCAGGCCTATAACAGTGAGTAAAAAGGCACACAGGCAAACCAATCAGTAAAAACTACAAGAAAAATCTAGCCAAGCTAGAGTTTTCACTGTGTGATTCCTTAAATCTCTTGTATTAGAGGCACATGGGATATATGCAAATTACCCCTTAAGGTCATCTGGTGTTTGCGCTATATGCTAACTCTGAATGCCCATGACTTTTTTTCTTTTTAAGTCTGTTATGGACAAATTCAGACCAATAAAGCCAAACCCCAGTAACTATGGACATGTATGTGTCAGCTTTCTTATGACATCATCAGCACAGCATAAGTGGACTGTTAGGCTAACCTTTAGAAATGCAGGATTGTCATTCCCAACTGATGTCCATGATCATTAGGGTATCTGAAAAATATCCCAATAGCAAACTAAAACAATGAGTAAAAAGGTCACACAAGCAAACCAATCAGTAAAAACTACAAGGAAAATCTAGTCAAGCTAGAGTTTCCACTGCTTGATTTCTTAAACCTTTTGTATTAGAAGCACATGGTATATATGCAAATGACCCCTTAAAGACATCAGGTGATTCAGCTATATGGCAGTTCTGAATGCCCATGACTTTTTTCATTTTAAGTCTGTTATGGATAAACTCCGGCCAATAAAGCCAAATCCCACTAGCTGTGCACATGCATGTTTCAGTCTTCTTATGGCCTTGTCAGCACAGCATAAGTGGACTGTTTGCCTAACCTTTAGAAACACAGGGCTGTTGTACCCAACTGAGGTCCATGACCATTAGGGTGTCTGCGAAATATCCATTAAGAGGTCATTTGCATGTACCTCTAATACAAGAGGTTTAAGGAATTTAGTTGGATATGCAACCAAACACAACAGGAGAGTTACAGTCAACATCGGCCCTATGTGAACCAGGGTTACCAACGGAATTATTTTCAACAGCAATCCAGACGGAATTAAATGATTTGGTAATTGGTTTGGATTTTCATACATCTTTTGATGTTAGTTCTTGTTCCAACTCTGAGGACGTGTGTTATGAGTTGGGGGATGTATGCATTGTGTCCTCTTCTATTGTTTATAACACAGCAGTTCTGATGAAGTCAGCCTGTGGTTGCTGACGAAAGCACTTAACTGTTGTGGTTTCCCGAATAAAAGTTTTTGAATACAGAAATGTCAGCGTTTTTTTGGATACATACATCTGAGTACAGGGAACAGCACCTGATGCATGCATGTATAGAGACATCCCGACTCTCCTCAGCTGTGAGGTGGACCAACATGTGATCATGGACTTCTTGTACATGTACACTAGTCATATTCTGGGTGTGTGCAACAGACCTGGTTAGTTGTTAATGCTACATCATGTCTGTTACATCTGATAGATGTCCTTAAATAGGTCATCAAGGACATGCATGATGACAACAGTGTCATCTTGTGGAACTTGACCAGTTCAAGGCATTTGATACAAATCCACTCTGAGGTATTCACTCAACACTGTCTTATGTGACCATAAACATCTATATCACCAAATGGGTAGACCACTGTATCACATATGGGACATCTCACAAGATGAAATGTGTGAAGTAACCTGTATCGCAGATTCAGTGATCAGGTCCATATATCAGGGCTGTCTGCTAGGCCCTTTTCTGTCCATTTGTTAGGTGATGGACATCACAGATGACATACACATGCTGTGTCCACATGGCTGCCTGCAGCACTACAGAATGTGGGCAATCATTGACTCCAACTGTGATATTAGTATAATATAGACAGTAGCAACACATAACAAACACTTCTGCCAGAAGCATGATAAAACCTGCATTGACAAGACACATGGTGGGATTTGTTAATTCAGGAAACAAACACACCACCCAAGTATAATGTGGACATCGCACCCTATAATCAGACAAATAGGCATGTGACCTGTGTGCTGAGATGGATGGTAAGTGGTACATCCACCAGCATGTGGTCACAGTGCTGACTACTCCCCTGAATGTAACACAAGTAGTAGGTATGTGAAGGACATCCACATCAGAGGCCATAATGCTTTCATGGTTTACAGCCTTCATCACAGTCATAACTGTATACATTGCACCCTTCTTCATGTACCACCCAACACAGCCTTCATCACAGTCATAATTGTATACATTGCACCCTTCTTCATGTACCACCCAACACATCTTCCAGTGATGCCTAAAGGACATATACCACCCTTGTCATAGTGAGCTGTCACACAGCTTATTGGCCATTCTTATGTATGCTTTCTGTAGAATATACATGACTGCCTGATGGTGCAGAACACTAATCAATTTGTTACACTAGATGCATATGTGGTACTTGTTCTGCTTATGCAGACACTACATACATAAGTGTTTGACAACATTAATGGCATGTATATCATTCATGACAGTGTGTATTGTGCTACCTATATATATATATATATATATATATATATATATATATATATATATATATATATATATATATATATATATATATATATATATATATATATATATATATATATATATATATATATATATATATATATATGTGTGTGTTGTGTATGTGTGTGTGTGTGTGTATATTGGTCTACTTCACTTCACTGAAATCCCATTTCACTAACATTCATTTCACTGAGACCAAATTACTTAAAGCTCATATTACTGAAAATGAATTTCACTGAATCTCATTTCACTGACTTGTAAGCTATAGACTTGATGTGGCAGTGTATAGAGTACTGTGAGTCAAGTAAAGGGTATATGCCCTCATCCCCACTATAGTGTGACCTGGAGTTAGTGTATATAGTTAGGGGTGTGAAGGGGGCATAGTCCCCCATTTTGGGGGGGGGGGGTTAGTTTGGTTTCATATTGTCTGGTTTCTGTTAAGAGGATAAATAAGTATTTTTTAAGTTGTGGAAGGAGGTAGGCTATAGTTTTGTGAGTTTGTTTGTCTTTGGTTTCCCATTTAGTCTTGTGAAATGTAGCATTGGTCTCAGTAAAATGGGATTTCAGTGAAGTAGACCCATATAAATAAATAAATATATATATATATATATATGCCATGTGCACAAGGAAACTAGCCCTCCAGCAGATGTTACAGCGTCAGGACAATGTGCATGGGTAGCCTCATAGAGTGTAAATGTATCATAATAGTTGTTCAAGTGTGTGTATGTGCATGTGTGTTTGCAGGCTCATCTCTTATCACTGTAACTTACATATGTTATGTCAGAGGCATGGGATTCATGGTGTTATTATTCTGATATTGTCCATGATTGTGGCTAGGTCTTGTAATGTTTTCCATGAGCCTTAACCTGTGCCACCTATGCTGAGAGCATACTCATTTATTTATTTATTTATTTATTTCCAGTTTGATGATGGGGAAGTCCACTGGGCTCAAAGAGCCCATTTTTAGTGGAGGCCCGGGGAGAAAAGCTCCAATAATACATAGTACAAGCTCCATAATATGATGTACAATACATAGTGGAAACAGAAACAAACTCAGTAAATTTTACATACAGAAACAAACTCATTTACATTTAAATTTACATACAAAATAGCAAAAACTAAACAAAAGTTAAACAGCAGCTTGGAGAAGGATGTAAAGCATATTTACATGTTTAGTGGTTGAGAACAGTAGTACAAGGTTAAATTAATACATAGGTTTAAACCATGTGAGAATGATATAGAAGTAACATTAGCATGGATGAGTTCTTTATGCACGAATATTAGCATAAGTTAAATTAATACAGAGGTTTAAATCCTCTGAGGGTGGTATAGAGGTAACATTTGCATGAAGGCAGTACATAGGGTTAATCTATAGTGTGTAAGAAAGAACAAACTTTGTGTGTAATAAAGTATTTATGTATTAATCAGGTTAGGTAGGTGGAGTGCAATTGCTTTTCCATTTGGAGAGGTAAGAATGCAGCTGGGTTTTGAAATGTTCGGAGTTCTCAGAAGTTCTTAGGGATGGAGGGAGAGAATTCCATTTTTGGTGATGGAGAAGGATAGGAAAAGCTGATCAGGGGGACGGTTTGGTTTCTAAACAGAGATTAGATTTTGGTGGGGAGATCTTAGAGTTCTGTTTGGGGTGTATAATGTTAAGATGTTTGTTAGTGCAGGGCATATAGTTGGTTTGAAAATAAGCTTGTTGGTGGTGATGAGTTGGAGGTAGTCAAGGTAGTTTGGGAGTTCTAGCCATTGCAGCTGGTGGAGAGGTTTACAGTGATGAGTGGAGTATTTGGAAGTGGTGGCGAACTTTGAGATTTTATTGTAACAGGATTCTAGTTTTGAAGAGATGGAGGAAGATAGGTTGGTTAGTAGGGGAGCGCCATACATTAGTGAAGGTAGTAAGAAGCTAGTGGTGAGGGTCTGTCTTGTTGATGGGGAGAGGAAGTGTGAGTTTCTGAACAGCATGCCAAGTTTCTGGTGGGTTTTCTTTATATTTAGCTGAATATGGGTATCGAATTTTAGGTGTTCATCAATAGTAACTCCGAGAAGTTTAGCAAAAGGAACAACTTCTATAGTGGAGTTGGCAAGGCTTGTAATCTTGAAAGAGGTTTTGTCTAGGTGGATAGATTTTGAGGAAGAGAATAGAAGGATCTTTGATTTGTTGGCATTCAAAGAGAGGTGATTTTGGAGCATCCAGTTCTCAGTAGTTGAGAAAGCAGTTTGAGTTTTTGTTTGGAGCTCAGGGAGGTTTGATGCAGAGCAAACTAAAGTTGAGTCATCTGCATATTGTACTATCTTAGTGTTAGGAATGGCTGTATGGAAATCATTAATGAAGATATTAAAGAGCATAGAGCCAAGAATGGATCCTTGGGGTACCCCGGTTCGGGTAGGAAGGAAGGTTGAGGTGCCAGTCTTCCATTTTACTGCCTGAAATCTGTCAGAGAGGTAGCTGTTGAACCAGGTAATGGTGTTTTGTGAGAGGTTAAGATTGGAAAGGTGGTGAAGAAGGTGGGTATGGGAGACTGTGTTGAAAGCCTTGGAGAGGTCAAGGAGGACTGTAGATACAAGTTCTCTGGAATCTCGGACATGGTTTACGATGTCTAGAAAAGAGAGAAGAGCTGTTATTGTGCTATGGCCAGGACAGAACCCATGTTGTGTTGGAGTTGGTTATGTGTAATGAATGGCATGAGCTGGAGGTGGATGCATTTCTCAAGAATTTTTGAAATAGAGGAGTGAATCGCTATGGGTCGAAAGTAGGAGGTGTTATTATTTTTGCCTCCTTTATGGAGGGGTAGGATAAAGGCTGCACTCCACAGTTTGGGGACATATGATTCTTGTATGGATCTGTTGATGAGTATGCTAATGGGGATGGTGCTGCTGTCTGCTGCTATTACTTAAAAGAGTGATGGGATATTGTCAGGAGCATTGGAGCAAGGTTTAAGCTTAGAGAGACTTTTTTATATATGAGGTGGGGATGGGTTTGAGGTGGAATATGGGAGGTGAGTTTGGGGTGGAAGGTTGGACTGAGGGTTTGATTTGGAGGGAGGTTTTGTTGTTTGGGAATGTTTTAGTGAATTCAGCTATAGAGTTAGTAAAGAAGGAGTTGAACAGTGTAGCTATTTCTGGGTGAGATTTACTAGTGTCAGGGCAGGGGTTGTTTTTGGTGCCTGGGTTGAGAAGAGAGTTGATGGATTTACAGAATTGTTTGGAGTTAGAGGAGTGGTTAGACTGGAGTTTGATATAGTATGCTTTTTTGTCTTGTATGATACATTTTTTGGCTAAGTTGTGGTGTTGTTTATATTTAAGAAGGGTGTCGGAGTGCCTATTACGATGGTAGAGTTCCCAGGTCTTGTCCCTTTGTTGCATGAGTGTTTTGGTATCTTTACTAAGTCAAGGGGCTTAATTGTTTTTTATATGTTTTATTCTTGGAGGTGCTTGGGAGTTAAGAGTGTCTAAGAAGGTAGAGTTGAAGAATTCGACAGCACTGTCCAGAGGTAGAGTTTTTAGAGTATCCCAATTTATTAGTTTGAGAGAACTGGAAAAAGTTGTAGGGTTAAAGTTGTTGAAATTCCGAGTATAGATATATTGGTGTAGATGAGGAGAGGAGGGGGTTGCTCTATGGATGAAGGCTGGTAAGTGATCACTGATGGAGTCTGGTAAGGTGCCAGTGTGGGAGAGTTTGTTAGGGTGGGAGACAAGGATCCAGTCTAGTATGGAGCCCGAGGGGGTTATTATTATTAGGTCTGTTTATAGCATTTGTGAGTTGAGTGAAATTACATAGATTGATTGAAATGATGGGGTTATTGGCAGTAATTTTATTCCAGTCAATTGTTCACATCTCCTAGGATGTATGTCTCAAGCTTGATATTATGTAATGCCCATAGAAGAATTTCCTCAAGTGTGTTAATGTTGTTTCCAGGGGGGATATAGAGGGCTATAACACAAATGCTTTTCTGGTTATTTAGCTTGAGATTTTCTATGACTAGTTCAGCGTTGTTGAACTGTGGAATAGGATTTTGGTAGGGAGTGATGGAGAGTAGGCTAGAGTAGATTAAGGCTACTCCTCCACCCTTCTTTTTTAGGCGGTCTTGTCTAAGTATTTGAAACCCTGGGGGTAGTATTTCAGAGTCTGAAATATGGGGTTTTAGCCATGTCTCAGAGACAGCTGCTATGTCAGGTTGGGTATGGGATAGCCAAGCATGGAAGTGGGTTAATTTGTTTCTTAGGCTCTGGGTATTGATGGTCAATATCTGGAGGTATTTAGGGTTGGTAGTATGGGTGGTAATGGGGAGATGAATTATTGCTGGTACTAGGTCCTGGGTTGGGGTGTATGTCTCCTGCTAGGCATAGGAACTTAAATGGGAATGAGAGCAGGGGTTTGGATTTGCTCCTTGAGTTTGGTGGGAGGTACAATAGTGCTTTGGGAATATGAAGTTTCATTGAGGAGGATAAGAGTTTTAGTTTAAAGCAGAGAAGTGGGTTTGGAAGCACTATGGAGGAAGATATAGTGTAGAAATGAGATGTGGCAGAGTTATGATGTGTGTTAGGGGTGATGTGGGGATGAAGAGGGGATAGGAAAGAAGGGGGTAGTTTGTAAGAGGAATAGGAGGTAGCATGGTATAGAGATATTAGGAGTAGTAGGCTAAGGGAAGGGATGAGAATGGTTTGAAGAGACATGGTATGGAGTATCATATTCAAGCATATCTGTTTGGACAGCTTCCCAGTATGCACTCTACCTCAATTGTATGTCAGATTCCTGATAGATGTCCTCTTCATTATTCATGTAAGAATGCTTATCTCACACAGACATCCTCCCCATTCTTATGTTAGCTTATGCAACAGTATCAGAAGATACACTGATGAAGGAGTGATCCTGAAAGCTTTGTGATTTCTTTCCTGTTTGGAATAAACGGTGCATTTTACCTTAACGTTTCCAGATTTGGATTTTTTTGCTACTGTTCTGCATTTTGTATCCTGCCTGGTTTACCTACATGCTGTTCTTGTTTCTTTGGATTTTTGGTTGCCTTGTGCAACAGTCATGTGAAACACATTTTCACTGTACAGTCCCTGCTGTACCATATAGATTTGTGATTGGTGTTGCTGCTACAACCATCTTCCATTGATATGCCCTCCTCTGCTGTACATTGGGTAGTTTCACCTGTCCTCTTTCCCTGTGTTCATTCCTGCAATTCATGTGTGTATCCCTATTCAATATATACACTTCCACTGAGAGTTCATTTTACATGAGAGTACGTGTCCCTTTACAGATCATTTACATAGCTTCAGTACACAATGCCAGGAATGGGATATCAAAATACTCTGTACTGTAGGTAGACTGTACTGTACTGTGTTTGGACCATATACTTTTCATTCATACTTCTTAACTGTCCAGATATTTCCAGGGTGGCCAGATGTGTTCCTTATCAAATGTGTGGCTTTCTACCATATTACTCGAATGATGTCAGGACTGATATGAGTCCATTTTACATACATTTGAGTTCATACCTTTCAACTGTGCTGATTTGTGCAAAATGTCCAGTTTTTGTATCTTTTTCTCATAACATTTGGATTTTTTGGCAAATTATTGGCATGTCATTGCAGATTGAAGTCAAACTGATGACAGACATATGAGTTTCGAACTTCATGCTCTTTAGAAAGTGCAGGCTACTGTGCAATCTATTATTCTATCAACTTTCTATGTTTGAAACAGCAATATTAAAAATCCGTCCCTATTTTTGAGCCTTTGTCCCCATTATTTATGGCTTTGTTCAGATTTCTTTCTCTAAGAGGTTGAGAGCGTTTCATTCTAACACATTGCTGTGCAACATCTATGTCACATATGTCCCTATTTCTGGTTATTTGTCTCCTCATTATGTTGGCTTTGTGCTGATGCATTGCACTAACATACTGACGGCTATTTGTGAAGCCCTGGTGATCACTGTGACATTTCATGCAAATCGCAAACCGTAGGTTCTCTGCTTTTCACAGAATTGATATCTGCGTTTGTTTACGTGGTTTCATGTGCAGTCACATGCATTGCATGCTACTGCTCACTGCGCACTGCCACACAAACGTAAACTCCATGTAGACTCTGCGCTAACTCTACATGGAGTTTATTGAATCCTGAGCTACACTAAGAAACTGATTGAGATTGAAGTATGTATCTTTTAACACTGGCTTTATATCTATTACGATCCTATCCTATTCAGGATTGTATAATTCAGGTAGAAAAAAATGCAAGCTGTGGTAGAGAAAAAATGGTTGCTAAAGAAGCTTGAGCAAGAAGGACAAAACTAAGAATTGTTGGAGTCCCAGCTGAATGGAATAAAATGAAAGGGCTGACAATATTTTACAAGATAATTTTTTTACAGTTTTGGGTTATAACATAAGTGAACAAAAATAGAAAAAGACAGATCTTTTTCGGTCACCACTAGTTATCAGTGTAATAGTAACACTGCTTTTAGACTAATTGTGGCAAAATTACCTGGAATAATGACAACAAAAGAATTGTGGGTGCTATTCAGTAGGAGTTTTGCACATGGATGGTGCTACAATTTCTGTATTTTCTGAAAACCCCATGAAATAGTTAAGGACAACATTCTCAGAACTTCAGACAATGCTATGGCATAAGGATATTATATATCTTATTTCATTTATCCTGCAGCATTAAGGATTATTTGGAAGTCTGTCTGATTGGTGTTTAATTTAAAATCAGAAGGTAGGCATGATTTAAAAGTAATAGGAATTTTATAAAACATCATCACTCATCAGATAGCTGTCTGTTTGCTGTGGGTGGGATGAAAACCTCAGAGGATTTCCACACGGATTCCAACATAATTTTATCATTTTTCACATGTTCTTTTTCCCTCTGCGCATAAGTGTGATGTTTCTTTCGTTTGAATTAATGTTAATTAATATATTAATGGTGCGTATACCATTTCTAAACTGAAAATGTTATACAGTTTATTCAAAGATATTGTGAAAATGTTATTTTATTATAGGAAACATATTTTGATGATAACACTGTGAAAATCTGCTAAGTAAACATAAATAGATTAAAAATATTAATAACGATGGCCTTAATAGCTCTACAGGTATTGCAATTATAATAAAGGAGTTATGTGATTGCACAAATAATGAGGTTTATTTGTACTTAAGGGGTAGAGTAATTGCCATTTAGTTTATTTTTGAGAACATTATGTCTATGGCTTCAGCCTGTGACCCATTTCAGGACTATTAGAGTTTTGGACCATTTAGCAGTAGGCATAACTTTACAACACTTACAGAACAATATAATGATGGTGAGTGGAGAGTAAAGTGCTATGCTGGATACTGTGCTGTAGGGATCTGTTTACCAACTTAAATTTCCTATCGGATATGATATAGCAAGTTACTCAACTTTATTTTGCAAGAGATGTTGATGGAAGCTTGGTCAGCTAAATATGCCAATAGGCTGGCCTAGATGCATATCTCTCACAAAGACAAATTATGCTTTAGAACATACTTTTTCTTACAGCCATTCAGCCTTATGCAGAAATGTTATTTTGGGATTTACTTTTATGCCCTTTTTCTAATCATTTTGCCATCAATGTTAATATTTTTGCAATAAAACATACAGTATTTGGATATGAGAGAAATATATGTGTTGAATGGTTGGAAATACAGGAGCTCAGTGATATCAGTAAAGTTAATAAAATAAGCTTTTGCTTGGTTAATAAAAATTCACCTATCTCTGTAAAGCAAAATTAGGATACATTTCAAGCCTATATCTGTGGTTGCATGATAAAGTTTAAAGATTACCAGAGAACTTGTCTTTAAAGTTGAAAATTGAGCAAATACATGAACATTTTGGAATATTATCTAAACTGTTGTGTGTTAATTATGTTGAATATATATGGAATGACAAAATAAAAGTCAGAGAACAATGTGAGCAAAATTAACGAGTTACTATTAGTTTAAACAAGTCTAAAAATACCTTATTAGATTCAGACAACAATGATAAAATCTTAGCAACACAAAGGCATGGACAACACTGTAAGAACATAACCAAAGAAATAAAAGACAAACATGGAACAACAGTTTATGAGCAAGATGGAGTAAAAGAGGTTATACTAGAATATTTCTAGTCATTATGTGATAACGAATGGAATTGAGATCTATCATCAGTTAATGACTGGATTAAAGAGGGTTAAATATACTCCTTTCAGTAAAGAACAGTTTACATATGCTCCTATAATATATATCAAGATATTAAAAACAGTATCGTGGAATTTAACAAAAAATGGCCCAGACTGGATGGTTATATAGCAGAATTTCATGGAACTCTCAGAGATAAACATGTCACTATTATTCATCAAATAACACAATTTTTATCTATTCCAGGATGAAATCCTATAGATTTCATGAACCTTGAAGAGAATATTTTAATATGTTAAGAAATGAAAAACAGAGTTTCCTCCATAATATTATAGACCTATATCTGTTTTAAAAAATGATTAAAAGATAATAGTAAAAGCAGTTAATATGAATGTTCCAAACCTAAATAAATTACATTTTCCCTAGAATTTATATTTTGCCCTAATAGGTTAATAGCTAAAGGCAATAAGTATTTACAGTTAATTTTATATTATGTAGAGAAAGGTAAGCAAGCCAGTGTTAAGATGCATCTAATTATGTTGAATGACCTAAAATTTGTGTGTGTGTGTGTGTGTGTGTGTGTGTGTGTGTGTGTGTGTGTGTGTGTGTGTGGTCCTTACATGATTTTCAATAAAATCTTGTTTCAATTATATACTACTACACTTATTCAAATAATTTGTTGATCAAAATATTTCAGATTGTCAGGTATTAGACAAAGATGTTCAATGTTATCCTCTATTTGTTATTGCTCATAACCCTTTTTGATATAAGTTATAAAATTGTTTGTCCTACTTCGAGGCGATCTATGCCTGACATATAAAGTTATGTCCAACCCAGAATTAATGGACATGCTCCACCTCAGTAAATCTAAATCCCTTAGAGCCATGCGCTCGAGGGACTTGAACCTCAGCACAGAAATAAATAGAACATGCTGGAGGGACAGATTCATAACCCAGAGGCTCCCTTCGCTCTGGAATAGAATTCCAATTTATGTTAGGCAGAGCACCTCACTGACTCACTTCAAGAAGAATCTTGATGAGTGGATGGGGGATCGTAGGTTTGTCCCGGGGATTACTTCCGTGTCACTATTAGACAGAGGCACAGTAAACTAAACTTTAAAAAGGGCACAGTATACTCAAATCAAGGGGTGGCATAAGCCAAACACAGTCGGGCTAGGCTTATAAATGCCCCAGGGCAGATAGCCTAGTATGAACCTATGAACCTATGACATCTTTAAGAATAGGAAGTACAAAACACACACTGATTGCACATTCAAGCTCTACAAATTTATTTACTATTAATTTCAATACTGATATTCAGAAGCTACACTTGTGGTGATCATTATGTTACAACAGTGTTAACTGCCATAAACACAGTTATGCATGGTAGCTTTTTATTTATAATCTTTTTTTTCCTCTCCCCTTTTCTTTGTTTCCTTTTTATACAATGTGTGATTGATATATTGATGAGAAGAGGAAGAATTTATATTTAAAAAAAGAAGCTGGCTTGAATTTAAAAACACCCAGTGGTGAGTTTAGCATTTATGCATTTATTTTGGGTAAAGAGAAAAGCAAAAGAAAGACAAAATAAGATGGTGTAGGAAAAAAATAAAAATGCATAGGAAGAAAAAACAGGGAAAAGAAAAGAAAAAAATGATATGATAGAAGAACAATAATATGAGAACAAAATGAAATTATGGAAGTTAAAAGTATCTGAGGGTGATGGGAAAAGAAAAGAATGGTATAATATGACTTTTAGAAAAACGTGTTTGTGTACCCATGGAATGAATTATAAGAAGACGAAAAAAGGCAATCAAAGACAAAAAGAAATGTCTGAAAATTTTTATGAAGCAGAGGATTTTTGGGAAGAATATTATTTGTCAAGCCACCGGTGAAAGGGCATAAGAAATTAAGACGATGGAGGAAAGAAAATCTGATGAATGTGGTGAAGAAGAAACAACAAAACATTGCTTGAATTGCTGAAAGAATAAAGAATTTGGGGATAAGTTTAAAACTGAATATAAGTGGGAAGGATTTAAATGTACAAATATGAATTATTGCATCATAAAGTAAAGAAATGGGATATTAATAAAAGGGATAAAGTACTGTTTGTGACAATATATGAACTGTGGAAAAAAGCTGTGAGAGTTTGTTATATATCATAAAATGGAAGAGGATGATGTATGAGCTGAAATAAGAAAACGCTTGTGGAAGCAAGGGTAGGGTGTAAATGTAAAAGAAAAAAATAATGGAAGAAATAGAATAATTTAGTTAAGTTAGTTTGGGCTGGTAACTTGTAAATAATTTTAAGCATGGCTTAAAAATGAGGGTGTAACACATTGATTTAATTTGTAATGGTAAAAGCCTAGCCACACACTCCAAACCATTTTACTTTAAAGTATTATACATAGGAGGGGATGTTGGTAGGCAGGTAACTAAGGATTTGTAGGGGGGTGTTAGGATAATACTTTTCTTATTGACAGCCTCTGTCCATAAGGGACAGGGAGGTCAGACTTGGGGTAAATTTATAGTTTCTCATCCAATTGCCAAGGTTTTGTCGAATACGGTCAGGGATAAACTCTGTTTTACAAAGACGGGGACCATATTCCATAGTGTGGGGATCCTTTGGGACACATATGTATCTCTCCAGCACATTCTGTTTATGCTACAAAGGACGTTTGGATTCCTAGAGCCAGTGTTTCTGGTGCTGTTTGTTTTGCACATGTGCAACAGATCCATCAGGGCTGGATCTAAGGAAGCCCTGTAAGCCAGGCAAAGATCCCCTTTCAGAAGCCTGCAGGAGACTGAATACAGAGGCAGAGCCTTTATGGGATTGGTGTAGGACAGGGCATTCATGCCCTGAATTCTCTTGGTGAGAAACATTTGTGGTTGTTTCAACTGTTTCAAGTGTCTGATTAGATACATGTCAAATGGGACATTTTATTCAATGACAGGTCTGATAATGGCAAAATAAAGTGGTACTATAACATCCTTGGACCTGGATGCCATACCCTTACCTATAATTTGGGTGACATAAAATATTTTTCTTATTGTCTTAGATACATGTTGATCAAGGCCAGATTGCTGTCTACATATGTTCCTAGATCCCTTACTACTGGGTCGATTATTAGGGGCATTTTATCAATGTAGTAATTAACTTGTATTGACAGTTTCCCAAAGGGCATTATAATACATTTTTTGGCATTGAGTTTTAGACCATGGCTTTAGCACCATTCTTTGTCTGCGTTAAACCCACTTGCAAGATATTTGTATCTTTGGGGAATCTATAATAGCTCACAGTTTATAGTCATCTATGAACTTGGTGAGTCAGAGGCCTTTAACGTTAGCCTTGACTTCCAAGAAGAAGATGCCAAACAGGATTGAGAGCCCTGGAGTACTCTAATGGTGACCAGTCATTTGGTGAAGGTGGTTTCATTGATCGTGACTTCTTGGTTCTTGTCTGTGAGCCAGTTGTCAATCCAGCAAGTTATGTAAGGATTTACACCTATCTCAGAGAGCTTGTCAACAATGCCTGAATGTGGTATTGTGTCAAATGCCTTAGCCAGGTCAAGGTACACTGTATGCACTGTTTTACATTATCTATTGCCTTGGTAACCCTCTTAAAGAAGTCTGCCAGGTTAAGTACACATAACCCTCCCTTAACAAAGCCAACTTGGGATGGGTCCACCGTCTGTATGTTGCCAATGTCCTTATTTATCATTTCCATGATAATTCATTGTAGACTGATGGGTCTACAATTCTCTGGATCAGTTGATGGTCCTGCCTTGTGGAGGGGAATGACTGTTGCAGTCCTCCATTCACTTGGAACATAGCCTGTTTCAAGGCTGTAGTTGAAGTGTCCCTGAAGTGGTCCTGATTGGTCATGTTTTAGACTGTTCAGAAGGCAACTGGGGATGTTGTTAGGAACCATGGCTTGGCTTTAGCATGTACTGTCAGCACTTGGTCCCTGTTGACAGCTTGGAGAAGCATATTGGAGGGGATTTCACCTACTGGAGCTGGGAGGGAGTGTGTGTGGGGGGCCCTGAGCTGAATTTATCAGCTAGCAAATTTGCTTTGTCACCCTGATTGGTTTAGGTGGTACCATTCACCACCATTTCAGCACACTGTTGTGTGTTACCTGTAAAGTTTCTGACATAGCTGTAGAAGGATTTCTGATTGTCCTTAGCCTATGAGGTTATCTTGACTTCATAGCTGGCCTTGTTGGACTTAATTAGACTTTTTAGTTTCTTGTTTAGTTGTGTAAGAGAGCGCTTGTCTTTAAGGGAGATGCTTTTCATGATTTTGGCCATGAGTTTTCTTCTTCTATTATATACCCTGTTTAGGTGAAGATTCTACCAGTGGGTTTTGATTTTAGTGTTTGCTTGAATTTTAGGTATGGTAGCCTCTATTTAGCCATTCACATGTTTATATAATAACTTTGTGAATAATTCTGCATAGGTAGTTGTGGTCTCAGGGTTGAAGAGAGCCTTGCATTTTGACAAATTGTCACTTAATAGACTGTAGTTGGACTTTGAATAGTTTTTAACTGTTATTGGTTTAGTTGGATTTTCTGGGTTGCATTTTACTTCAAATGAGACAGCTTTGTGATCTAACCTCACTAGTGAGGATGTAACATGGGGGGAGTGCAATGCTCTCCCATGCTGCTGAGTACCAGATGCAGTATGTTTGATTCTCTGGATGGAGTGTGCACTATCTTTTTCAGGGTGTTTATGTTAATAAAGTCCAGAAAGCATTGTGTCTGTCAGTTTGAGGCAATGGTATACCTTTCCCTGTCTATAGAGGGATAGTTAAAGTCAACCATGAATAAGGTTTTTGGTTAGATGGAGAACGCCTCTAGTAGGTTTAGGTAACAGTCCTTAGACTCTAGAGGCATAGATGGTGACCTGTAGCTAGCCAATATATGGTGAAGGACCTTACCTGTGGTGACATGTACATGGATGAAGTCCATTATATAACCCTGTTTAACTAACTGGCAGATATGTTTGTTGCTAACCCTTTGGCCCCATTCTTTGCTGTGTTTGTTCTAATTGTTGGTCTAAATGTTGTGGAAGGCATTGGAGCCTTGCATTTCTGGAGTACTTTCTCCACTTTTAAGCCAAGTCTTGGGCATGGCACAGATGTCTAGATTCTCTGGAGTGAGAAGGGGTTGAAGGGTGTTGAGTTTTCTGCTTGGGTTTTGAACATTGAGCAGTAACACCTTAAGGTTGATTGTAGACTTTTTCACTATGTTGGTAGTTTTGTCTTTTTGGCATAGCTTAAAAAAGGCCCTAAGGGGGTAGATAACGTTTTAGCCAATGTCCGAAAGCCTGGGATTGGGACAGGTACAACCCAGCCTTTGCAAAGCAGTGTGGTCTTTTAACCATGTTCTCCCATGCTGACGGATATTTGATTCCCTTGGAGTGACACCAGAAACTAAGCCAGTTATTAAAATCAATCATTTTATGTTCATACTGTGGCATCATCCTTGGTGAAGGTAGAATGCTGCTCAACGCAAGGTTCATGCCTTTCTATGACACATATTCTGAGAGATCCATTATGTCTCTTTTCATATAGTCCAATTTAGTATGTCTCAGGACATTTAAACCCACATAGACTATGATCGAATCATACTAGTACCTAGGGTGCAGTAACTTGAATATGTGCATGGTATTGCAGATCCTGGCTTCAAATAGGCAACTAACTGTTATCTTCTCCTTGCCCAGTCTGGTGAGGGGAACATCTGTGTGTCTTGCAATAGAGTCCCCAAATGACAAAACTATTAGTTAAAGTGCATGCTTGCCTTATGAGCTTTGTACTTGCATTACCATTAGGTATAGGTTTATGTGAGATGTTTGCTGTTGTTTTTGGTGTGTGCTTTAGTGAGTATTGAGGAGCAGTGCTGTCATTACTTGGCTCTGCAGGTCTTTGAAATTTGAGAAAATTACTTTTAAGTGCCTCAGCATAAGACAATCTGTGTGTATCATGAAGGGTATATGTAGGTATTCCTGACAACCTCATTAGTATGTGAGTTTTTGTTTACAAGGAAGTTGTGTAGTTACATTTTTCACATACCATGTTATTTTCTTTAATGATTAATTGGTTGTCTGAGAACATGAGACAATTACTACATTGCCTTGGGATGCCCAAATCTACAAAGCTTGCCACAGAGACATTTGGAAATTACATATCAATGTTGTCTGGTCCAGCAGTAGAGTTGGCTATTTAGGATTAAGGATTAGGTTTTAACAGGGGTCTCCTAGGGTAGTTTCTGGGATTAAGGGCAGGATGTTATGTAATGCTAGGATATGGTGGTGCTATTCGATGCACAAGCTAGCTGCTTTAGGCTTCTTTCTGTACAATGCCACACTGTTTAACATGTTTTGGACCAATCCTAACTTTATAGGTAAATATTACTGTCTATGCATTTGCTACTGTACAGGGCACTGTTAACCAACTTGGGCTTGTGGAAAGCTCTACACAGAGAAAAAAAGCTTGAAACTGACTCCTATGCCCTCTAGCCAGTAAATAACCACACTTTAAGCTTCCTTCAGTGCTTCCCAACTCAGAGAGCCCAGGTAAATACCTTCTGCCACAAGATGTCTGACTCTGGAATCTGCTAATGTAAAAGCACAGCATAGCAGCTTTCAAGTGCAGATTAACTACCAAACAACTACCAAACTACTATGTCCATGGCTAACTCGCTCTTTTGCAAAGAAATTTGGAGGAACCCAGACTAGAAAAGCCAACAAACACAGAAATAACTATTTTTGCCACAACATTAAATAAATGCTTTAAAATGCTCAAACACAGTAGTGATCACTGTATAAAGCAAATTGAAAGACAGTTAATCAAGAAAATATTCTTATCTGGGTTGAATGGCTCCAGAGACAGTTGAAACACTGGAAATGTGTTGCAGAGTTCTCTGTAAGTGAACCTCTCTGTAAGTGTATTAGAAAAATGTATGTCTGGGGTGGGAAAGCAACAAGAAATAGTACCATGAAAGGTCTATTTTTTTGAATTATGGACTGCAACTACAAAAAATGCACATATAATTCAGAACTGCAGATTGAGGCAGGTGAAATCATTTTTTAACTGTTTTTAAAGAAGTGTGTGATATAAAAAAGGTACTTGAAAGAAATGTGTGGACTGTGAGGGTGGGAAGTGTTAGTAACATTAAATATGACATAAGAAAAGGTGCAGCATGTTCAAAATGTAAATAATCTTAATAAAAAGAGGAGTACTGTGAGATACTTGGGCAAGGCAAAGGCATTTTTTGAAGAGATGCAAAGGAGTGGAGGTTTGTGTGTCCTGATGAAGTATTTATTTGGTACAAAATGATCTTTGTTAAAAGTGTTTCAGTTTCTAAGTTACTATTATTTATTCTGATAGCTGTTTAGTGGTAGATCTTTTTGTTAATTAGTTAATCATTTTGGTAGTGAGTTTGTTTCTTAATTTATAAAGTTTGGATTAGTAGGTTAGCCTTTATAAGCTGTTCTTATATTATATATTTTAATTTGTCTCTAGCTTTTAATTTTCAGTTCTAAGTTAGCACAGTCTCAGTTTACACTATGGTGTTAAGGGGAAGGGGGACTTGGTTAAAGGAATGAGTTTAGTGCTTTTATTGCTCTTAACAGAACTACCCTCTGTAACCATCCATTTGCTCCAAATAACCTGATTATATATAAATTAATGAACATCTTTAATGCTTTTCATTATACTCAACCAAGATCGCTTGTTTGTGTATTTCAATAAAATATATTCCATTTTTAACTTAGCTGTTGACTACCTATTATTTTATTATTTTGTGGAATGTATTTTAAAGTTCCGGTTTTATTAGTGAGCTAGGTGCATAACATATTTCAAGTAGTGAACTTTACTCCCTCCACACTGTAAAAGTTCTCCTTGTTTTGAAAAAAGAACATGAAGACAATGTGTTGAGAGTGGACATACAGCTAAAGGAATGTCTTAACTTTTTGTTTCCTCTTAGTTTACATGATGAAAGAATAACCAAAGAAAATACTGAAAATAATAGCAAAGAAGATGACACAGAGAATATTATGAGATAAAATATAAAAGAAGATATAACAAATTCAGTAGAAACTGAGTTAAGTCTTGAGAAAAAAGTTATTCAGGAAGAGAATAGCTATAAAGTGCTGGTAAGTGAAGAAGATGGGGAAGTTTGACATAAGAGAAGAGCATGGACAGAATAATGAAAAGTCAGTAGGAGGAAGGCTGGGAAGGAGAACAAAAGAAAATAAAAAGTTGGAAAAAAAGAAGAAAGGAAAGCAAAAGGATGACATAAAGATATTAAATGTTAATGCAAACAGTGTTGAAATTATATCAGGGGCTAATGATAACTGAATGGTATAAGAAGGTGAAAGCAGAAACTACACTCTTATGAGATACAAGAAGTGTTATAAAAGAGAAAGAGACAGAAGTGAGACATTGTAGGGGAAATTAGATTATACTGTGTTTAGGAAATGAGGATTATTCAGGTGTAGGGATTTTGATAAGAAATGAAGAAATAAAATATTAGATGTTACCATGGCGGTATGTCATATAAAAAGAAAAGACAGATGTGTAAGATTATTTGCAGATTATGCATATACCAATATGATTTACAAGAAAATATTAAAAAAAAGCAATGGAGAAAGCAAGATCTCTGTTGCTTTTTACTGTTTCGCTGTGTTAAATGGGTTTAACATAGCGAGACAGCTTTAAAATAAGCAACAGACATCTCCGTTGCTTATTTTAAAGTTGTCTCGCTATGTTAAACCCATTTAACATAGCGAAACAGCAAAAAGCAACAGAGATCTTGCTTTCTCCGTTGCTTTTGGCCACAGCTCTGATGTGCTGCGTAGGCATGCGCAGCACATCAGAACTGCCACGGATACCAGACAGCTGCAGAAGGGCAGCAAAGAGGCATTATACAATGCCATTATTTAAGAAAAGTAATTATTTCTTTTCTTAAATAATGTCATAGTATAATAGCAATAACCCACTTCTGGGTGTGGGTAATGCAGGATTTACCCACGGTTGTCTTTGTTTGGTCCCTCGGGCTTCGCTTTCGGGACCAAACCACTCCAACCGTGGGTAAATTCCGCATTACCCACACCCAGGCATGGGTTATTGCTATATTAACTTAATAGAGAGAGAGCTTTATTATGTAATATGATCTAATGAACTAGTAGAAATAGAAATAGGTCTGGAAATTGTTGCATTTTCTGATCACAGTGCTGGGTGAGCAAGAAGAGGCATACCTCTCAACTGTCCAGGTTTTCACAGAATCACTTTTTTTGTTTTATAGTTTTGGCCCATTTGTGTTTTTCAAGTAATTAAATTAGGACTGAATTCACTATATAATGACCAGTACTCAAGTTTCAGACTTTATGCCATTTGGAGAATGGATGGTAACACAAAACCTTTCATTCTAGCAACTTTCCAGTAACTTTCTAAGTTTGTAAGAGCAATATTTAAAATGTGTTCCTAATTTTAGGTATTTGTCATCCCACAGTTTTTGGCTTAGTCCACATCTCTCTTGCTAAGGAGTTGCAAGGTATGAGAAGAGGTGAGAATAAAGAGATAATAAAAGAAGAAAAAGGAATTAAAAGGTCTGCTGGTTAAGCTAGTGAAATAGAAGAGATGAAGTTGTAGAGTAAAACATTATAGGAAGAACAAATGTCAATGGGGGGATTTTTTAAAAATTGGTCTGTATGGTGGCTAGTGTTTAAAGACAAGTATAAGAAAGTGCTTTTAATAGTAGAAAATAAAATAAACTCATCTGTGGAGACCCCCAGGGTTCTGAACTGGGATCTCTCATATTTGGCATCTACTTCTCTGAAGTGAAAGCCAATTCAAAAGGGCTCTGGTTGACTAAGTTTTCATATGACTACAAGCTAGGATCAGTTATTGAATCCCCAAATGATTTAGCCAGCATGCAGGAAGGATTGTTCCAAATAAATAACTGGTACCAAAATTATGAACTGGAACTAAATGTCATAAAATGCATTATTGTTTCCTTTGGGGAGTCATCTATCATGGGAACTACCACATTGACAATACTCCCCTAAAAGTTGATTCAGGTATTCGTGATTTGGGAACTTATGATGACGTGTCCATTGCAATCAGACAGTCCTTCTGTATTGTACAGCTTATAAGCAAAATATTATGTCTAGATCTAGGGATGTCATTGCCCCTCTTTACTTAGCTTTCTTTAGGCCAGTCATTGAGTATAATGCTCCCTTTGTCATGTGTCTGTCCAGATACATGCAACAACTGGAATGCCCACAGAGATACTTTACTAAAAGGACTAAAAGGATACAAGACATAAACAATATGTCCTGCATGGAGCAGCTGAAAGCCCTGTCACTATACTTGGTATCCTACAGACTGCTAAGAGGTGACCTACGTCTGGTATACAAGGCATCCTCTGACCCAATATGGATGGATTTACTGTATATCAGTAAGTCAAATGGCATCAGAAATACTCACTATAGGGATTTAAACATCTTCAGCATCATCAACAGAACAGTTTGGAGGGCCAGGTTTATCTCACAAATGATACTGTAGCTCTGTAATGCACTCCCTATCCACATAAAACAAAGCTCATCCCTGTCCATATTCAAGTGGATCTATGGATGGGAAACATAAAATTTAATCCAGGATTGACTCCTGTACTAATAATGGACAGAGACAGCTCCTACATGCTTTATCCAATGCACAAGTCCCTTCAAATTATCTATAATATGATCCAAGTTATTTTCACTAGGGGTAATATATAATTATTGACCGTGAGGTGGGTAAAGACACTGCAACACCACATTGGATAGGTTAAATCAAGCACCAAAAGGGAAACTGGCTGTGCTTAAAATGACTCACAAGGGCTGCCAGCATAGTACTTATTTATGAACCTATAAGAAAGTTGTATTACAAAGCCAGAAAAAAGTTAAAAATCTATTATTTAGGCAGACATTTTTTTCTTAGGTTCATAGATTAGTACTAATCTAACTGTCCTTGCAAGTCATTTTAAGCCTAGCCAATTATCCCTTGTGGGGCTCAAACCCTGCACCTTCTGTTTGTAAGGTAAACACCTTAACCATTAGGCCACCCTCCCAACCAAGGGTAACAAAGAGTAGTCGTCATCTTAATTAAAAAAATGAAAATAAAAGAATGAAGAATGAATGTGATGCTTAATTAAGAGGGTGATATAAGATATAAACAAAAAGAAATAATGGAAGTATTGGAAATATTTGTATATAAAATGTATTAAAAGGGAGAAGCTGAGAAACAAAAAAAATGAAAATTGATAAGATTGATGTGTTGGGTCTAGGCACTAGACCATGTGGGATGTGTGCACAATGCCCACATATTAGCAAGCAAAGTAGTATGGTCTTGAACAATAACTTGAAAGTAAAATTATATTTAAGAAGGGAAATTGTAATACCACTGGATTAGTTTACTTGGCAGTATGTGGGTCATGTTCTCACTATTATGTGGGAAAAATAGCACATATGTTAAAAAACAGAGTTTATGAGCACATTAATGATACAAAAAATCATAAATTAATTAGTGCTTTGTACAAACATTCCCTTGCTTGTGCAAGGTTTGTGAAATTTGTGTTTGGAATATTGGATATTGTCAAAATGAACCCTAGGGGTGGGGATTGGAAGAATTTACTAAAAAAAGAGAAACTCAGTGGCAGCTTAAGTTAGCTGCAATGTTTCCACCTGGTCTGAATGAGACTGTTTCCATTGCTCCCATGTTGCTGGAAAGAGCTAATAGATTTTAGTCATATTATTATTTTAAATATGATATAGTTTTAAAAATGATATATGTATGCATGTGGATTTACATTACATCATTTTAGTAGGTAGAATTTATATGTCTGTGAATTTCGGTGGGGTTTTTGTATGTATTTAAAATTCCATGACATGGTTTCTTTAATGTTATGTATAAAACTCTTTGTAATTAATGAGGTACAATTATGATGTCACTAATTGAAAGTATTTAAATGGTTCTTTTTTTAGTAGGAGGTTGTATTCTGATAAATTCTCTTACAGGACATGAAAGTGCTTAATACTAATAAATTATTGGATTTTTACTCTTTTCCTGATTACATTTTCTACAAATATGGTATTTCAGCTATTTTAGAAACAAAAAAGGTGTGTTAAAAACTATCTGAAGGTACTAGGTCTGAAATGGAAAAGAAGCTTACCATGGGAAAATTGCAGGAAGTAATAAAAGAAGGAAGAAATGGGGCAGCACCAGGATTAGACAGACTAAATTATAAGCTTTGCAAGTGACTGGAAATGGAAGAAAAAATGTTTTTCTATAAAGTATTACATGAAAGGTTGAATAAACAGAGAGTACTGGAAGAAGTATGTATTGGGATGATAAAATGTATATGGAAAACAGATGAAATGAAAAATGTAAAATATTGGGGATCTATAACTTTAGGGAATGTAGTTTATAAAATATTTATGAAAATAATACAAGAAAGGATACACCAGTGTTGAATTAAGTAATAGGAAATTGTGTATTTGTTGTAAAAGGGAGAGAAGTAAAGGAAAGGTTAATAATAATAATAATAATAATAATAATAATAATAATAATAATGGAAATAATAAGTACAATTCTGACAGAAAAATAAGGTAAATTGCTTATTTATAAAGCAAAGTAGACATTTGAAAAGACAAGACATGAGGAGGTGTTTGAAATTATGGAAGCATATGGAATAAGTAAAAAAAAATAGTGGAAACTATACAATTTTTTTATGAAAATTCCTGGGTGAAAGTAATGATAAATAGAAGGATGGAAAAAGAGACCAGGGTAAGAAACGGAGTTAAGTGGGGGTTTCCCTTAAGTATTTATATTTTGTTTTAGTAATGAATGCAATTATGAAAACATATATGTCAAAAATGGATGAAGCATGCTCAAAGATGAGAAAGGAAACTGAGATAGCAATATGACTGTCTTATGCAGATGATTTTGTTAAAGTGTACAAAAGTAAGTAGATAGAGGAATGAATATGTTTTAAAAACTGAAAAGTTATTTAAAAGGCAGGGTTAAGATTGTTTGGAGAAATAAAGATGAATGGAATTTATTATATTAAGAAGAAAATAGGTATATTGTGGGTTACATTTTGGGAATATGAACACATGCTGTATTAGTGGAAAGTAAAACTAGAAGAAATAGAATATTACTGTCATGGTGGTAAAGTTTTAATTTATCAAATAATAAAAAGGTGTAGAGGCTAAATATATGCATTTTGGGTAAACTTGCTTATATTTGGGGAGTTTATGCTTTCAGGAAAAATGGAAAAGAAATTGCTCGCTCAGTACTAAATATTATTAAAAGAGGAATGATATACAATAAAAAGAAGGGGTTAGGTCTGAAAATTCATATTTTTCTTCATGTAAGAACATAAGTACATAAGAAATGTAGTGGAAATGAAATTCTAACTTGCTATAAGAAGTAAAAGTAGTATGAGCAACCGAGCTAACAAAGCTTGACATTATTATGTAGAGCGGCCTAGAATGTCAGACTAATGACATGCTATGCAAATTTCACTTTCAAATGAAAAGATAACCAAGAAATTAACTGATAAACCAAGTGCTCTGAGACAGGACTGCTAAGCTCTGCACTACAATAATTTACTTAATCACAAAGTATACTTTAATAAATCATTTCCTGTTTGTTTATATATTTTCTAGTAGTGGTGACCACACTTATTTATAAATAAGCTTTTTATTGTCTGATTATATTCACAAACAGCTGTGCTTGTTTTATTAAATAATTGTTACAGCCTTAGTACCTTCCTTAAACTATTGTTTCATTGAAAATAATGCAGCATATCCCATTCCACAAGATATGGAGCCATACTGTACACTGTGGTGGCAGTTGCTGTGAGGTGTGGAATACAGACACACTAACTAATAAATGATCTAGGCCCAAGCGATAATGGCATGCTAAAACTTCAAGTAGTTTTTTGCTGCTCTTTTATTTCGTAATGGAGTATAGCGGTATGAAAGGGGAAGGAACAGGTATTATCCAGCCAAATTTCCCAGCACTGAAACAGATTGCATTGTATCTTCCTGTGAGAAGCTGTAAGAAGATGAGCTTGATAATGCCAGGTGTGTGTGATGCTGAAATCTGGCTGAAATACTAAATAGCATGGATTATTATCACAATAACTTCTGAGAAGTGATTTAGAATGAAGCTAATTTAGGATAAAGTAATTTGCTTATGTAACAACACTAGGATCAGGGAGACCAGGAAAATGAAAACTGAAAAAACACAATTAAAAGACAAATCCATCGGCAGTGATGAGAAGTGGATAGAATGTTAAATTTGGTCCTTGTTCTATGACTATCAGAAAGTCAGATTGTTGTAGCCCACTGAAAAGACATGAATATGTTCAGAAGCCTTACACCGTTAAATAAGTGACTTGTTATTGAACTTGCTGTAGTCCATATTTCTGCAGACATTGTGAGTGTGAGAAAGGAGAATTACTACAGTCCAATGGCCCTCTCGGAAGTCATGTTGCTTAGAGGAGGAGGAGCTCATTTTGTTAATATTATTTGTCTGCTTAGAAAGAATTACAAGAAAAATCCAGCCAAGCTAGATTTTCCACTATGTGATACTTTAAAACCTTAAGGACATCAGGTGTTTCAGCTATATGGCAGTTCTGAATGTCCATGGCTTTTTCCTTTTTAAGTCTGTTTTGGACAAATTCAGACCAATAAAGCCAAATCCCACTAGCTGTGGATGGCATCCAGAACTGATATATAGCTGAAACACCTGATGTCTTTAAGGGTCAGTTGCATATATTCCATATTACCTCTAATACAAGAGGTATTAAGGAATCACACAGTGGAAAAATCTAGCTTGGCTAGATTTTTCTTGTAGTTTTTACTGATTGATTTGTGTGTGT
Source organism: Protopterus annectens (assembly GCF_019279795.1). Lineage (NCBI taxonomy): Eukaryota > Metazoa > Chordata > Ceratodontiformes > Protopteridae > Protopterus > Protopterus annectens. The sequence goes on along the minus strand of NC_056733.1, from coordinate 1,625,088,950 downwards.
GACCTTGTTACTCATTGTTTTAGTTTTTTGCTTAGAAAGAATGGTAGATCTGAGTGTAATGGAAATCAGTGGGAACAACATGTTGAAATGCCAAAAACCCCGAGGAAGGTCTTAGGGAACATGGTTGCAAAAGTTTTTTTTCCTTGAATATTGCATGTTTTGCAATGGGACAACCTGCTGAGAAACTGAGTTGAGTTTCTCATTTTTTTGAATGTCCCACTTCTTGAATAGACAAACCTATCAAGTACAAATGATTTTGTCAAGTGCATTCACAGAGTAAGGAGAATACCTGTATAGAAATCAGCGCTGCATATATATATATATATATATATATATATATATATATATATATATATATATACAGTGCTGTCTCAGATTTAGTATATGTATGTAGAGGGGGTAGTGGAAGGTTCCATCATTCCCCTGCATGGGGGGGGGGGATTGTTGAGAGGTTCAACCCCCCCCCCCCTGCAAAAGTGCTGCTTTTTATTATTTTGTACCTGTCAACAATCAGCTATTTTTTGATGGATTTCTACTCAACAAGTTGGTTGTCACAATTGTATACCAGATCCTATTTCATGGTGTCAGGAAAAACTCTTAAGTTGGATAAAAGGAGATGAATAACACAAAGCTGCAGGAAAAAAGAGAGGATATGCAGGAGTTGCATTCAGACCACTAGAAACAGGGTTTTCCTTGTCAAAGAGTCTTTCAAACTTTGACCACTTGGTGTTTGGCAGTTCTGTTAAACCATAACAAAGAGTATTGGATAGCTAGACTGTGTTATGTGTGGAACTTGGGAAGTATTTGGTCAGAAAGAATAGAAATTATGGATAAACATCTAACAAATTAATCACAACTCATAACTTTGGAATTGATCAACAATTTTGAAGCCTAATTTCATAAACTGTAAGTTTGGAATACATTCCTACAGTATATTTCACAAGTGCCATTATAAATAAGGCTTTCTCACACAAGTCTAGAAAGAGAGTGAAGGGTGGAGCCACATAGCTGACAAGCTGAACCTTTGGATACAGAGTACAGGCAATGGTAATGTTAATAAAATGGTCTTCATAACTTATGTCTGTTAGCTAGGATGGTGCACTGATTCACAGAGTTCCATTTCATTTGCAGTTTAGAAGATACAAAATAAGTGGTTGTGCTTGTAAAACATAGTAACATTGGGTCTACTGTGCAAGTTCATAGGTTCATAGGTAGGTACTAGGCTATTGGCCCTGGGGCCTATACAAGCCCAGCCAAAAAGGTACCCTGGCTTTTGCCACCCAAGAAATGTATTTTCCTGTGCCACTGTTGAGCACAGAGGTGATCCCCGGGGTGAATTTCCTATTTCCCATCCAATCATCAAGATTTTTCTTGAAGAGTGCTAATGAGTAGCTTTGTTTGATATGGAGAGGTAGTTTATTCCAGAGTATGGGAAGTCTCTGGGACAGGAATCTATCCCTCCAGCATGTTCTGTTTATTGTGGTGACAAGGTTTAGATCCCTAGAGTGTGTAGCTTGGAGGAATTGGGATTTCTTTAAGTGGAGCATGTCCAACAGCTCTGGGTTTGACATAGCTTTGTATGTTAGGCAGAGATCACCTCCGAGTAGGCGATATGCGATGGAGTAAAGCTGGAGTTTTTTGAGACGGTCTGCGTAGGGCATCTGTTTGAGGCCGGTAATCCTCTTTGTGAGGTATTTCTGCTGCTCTAAGTGCCCTAACTTCTACCATCCCAGTTCCCATATACTACCAATAAGGTAAGTTTCCTTCCCAAAACCCTGACCCTAACCCACAAAACAACTTCTGATCACTCCCTAAGCCTAAAATTCCCTCCCCTCCCTAATATTAACTCTGAGCCAACTCTCAGTTTCTCCCTAAACATAAAATCCACCTCCACTCCCTAACGCTAACCTAGCACTAACTCCCAATTATTCCCTAAACCTAAAGCCCTCTTCCTCATTTTCCTTCCCATTTACCAGTTCCGTAATGAGACCTTGATTGCCTGTGACCATTGTGGCAGCTGCATCCATGAACTCATGTTCAGGTTCAAACAACTGCTCAGCCAGGTAAGGAGATGGGGAAAGAGCTGCTCGAGTTCCTGGCAGTGAGCATCTGCATTTTGAGCAGCTGGGGATCAAGCAGAAGTAAGGGTCCCAGTAACAGTATAGTACAGTAAGACAAATTCAAAAATAGCTAAAATCCAAGAGGTACAGGTACAAGACAGAAATGCAGAAGAATGAGACTCAGGGTACAGTGAAACCTTGATTATATAGAAATATTTGTACAGAATAAAATACAAAAAAATAATAGCTGGTTATTGTTGGGATAGTTAAGCCGAAGTAAGGAAAAAGTTATCGATATCTCACAGATGACTGCATTAGGCTGAAGTAAACATAAGCATAAAGGCTATCAGAGGTATTAACTGCAGGAGTCTGGGAGTGGGAAGCAGCTAACTTTGTGAGGTATGTTTAGATTGTTTTCCTAAATTCTTCATGGCACTCCATTAAAATGTTGGCACTCAAAATACAGAGTGATGAAAGATAAAAAAAAAGACTGAAAACCCAGAGAACAGCAAATCTCGAAGCTCGTTCTTCTCCTTAAAACTTCCATTTGCAGAAGAGCTAGCCCCCTGCACCCCACCATGCGGAAAGTGCAAGCCACCAACATCCCCTGAACTTATATATACCAACTCCAAGATCACCATACATCAGATAAAAGGGAATATTCATGAAATGGCATCTCGGACTTAGTATATGTAAGCTCATTCTTTCAGCCATTCAGTCTCAGCATTTCAGCTCCTAATATTTCAGATGGTTACTATTGTTTATATATATATATATATATTGATTCTTGTCTATAATTTTTTAACAGGAATTTGAAATATTCATCTTGACAAGCCACTTCAGTAACTGCCACTGTCATTGTACAGTTCAGAAAAATAGGCTTAATTTTACTGCTGTTATTGCACATATGTTCCAATGGAACAAATGTATCTGATAATAATGTCATATTTCATGAAACAGTATAACACAGATGTGTTGCAAAGGGAAAGATGGCCATGCAGCTCTGAGTATTTCTAACTCCATGCTTTGTTTCATTCCCTATTCCCTCCTTTCTTTTCAACTCCTGCTCCTTTCCTTCGTCTTCCCACACTTCCTTGGGGATACCTGACCCTTGACACCTTTTAAGTGTAATTAAGTACCTACTGATTTGGATGGGGAATGGACAGATGTTCCTTTTCCTGTCATTGTAGTTGCAGTTTGTAGAACATGGTTTCTTTTATTTATCAATTAAAATAAATGGAATGGGCTGCTATCACTGTGGGTAACCCACAGTAAGGAATTCCCCCCTTTCTTAGCATCATAAAAATTGTCTGTGTTGGCAGTAGACATCTTTGGTGGGCGGGACATTTTTGCAAGAGCTTTCCTGTGTAAGTATAAAAATGCAGTGGTAGTTTGAGCACAATATATTTTCTTTCATTCTATTATTTTTTGCATTCCTTGTTAGACAGATTGGACTGTGATGGGCATACATTTCTAAGATGTTCAGAAACATTATATTTCTATATAGCAAGAAAGTTGACCAAAAGAAAAATCCTGACTTTTCACAAAAAAAATTAAAATGAGCTATTGTCATGCTCTTTATACCAGAAAACAAACAGCAGGCTGTTTGGACACATACTCAATACTTTAAAACAAATAGATAAGCCCCTGATGGCGAAAACATCCCGATTATTGTTGATCTTTGTAAGCCCAGGCAACGTATTTCTTATATGAGTATAACATTATAAAATGCTATAGAAAACAAGCCAGATCAGTTAGTTGTTAAAGTGGGAATGAAGAAAGAAAAAGATCAGATGAGCCTAAATGCTGTGCTTGGTATGTTTCTGGATACATAAAGTACCTGAATATAATCCCCAACAGTCACACTGGGAGTTTACCAGGGTGTGATATTGTCTTGACTATGCTGCATGGATTAATTATTTCAGTCATCTCAATCTCCTGCAAAGGTGGTGATTTATACTTTCAACATTTATAAATCACCCAGGCCTCCACTGATATTACAGAGAGACATTTACTTCTTATTCAAGGAGTGTCCTTCAGTGTTGTTTCCAAAATACCTGTTTACATTGTGAAGGGATTACCAGGTACTAGTGAAGGTTTGGGTTTGATTTTATTTATTTTTCAGCAGCCTGTTGACCACAGATAAGTTTGCTAAGCAAATTAACCAAGACCAACATTTCAAAGACAAATGCAAAGATACATATGACTGATTATACCAAAAAGTACTAAAACACAGGTCATACACAACGCACAATTTCATGTCCCACTCAGCACTCATATGAAGGTTGTATTCCACATATCCTAATTAATCATTCAGCTGTGAGGTCACCATTGTCAGTGAAGCGAAGGCACCAGTCAGGGTACAATGCAATCATTACACAATGCACATTCTTTGAAATTTTAGCAACTCTACAAATTTCTTGCCATTTACTCCAGTATTCATAAAACTGCCATAGTATAGGTCATGGTCAATCAATTATGTACCAACAAAATTTATAAATATTATTTGGTCTTACTGTATCATATTTAGTTCATCAAACTTTAAAGCGAATAAATGTTTGTCCATGAGTCCAAGCATAAAATATGAAGCTGGTTATTTCAAAATATCTATAAACTGTTTTTCTAATAAAACTTATCACCACTTCTACAAAATTACTGTTCTACTATGACTAGCTCATTGCTTGACCCCTTGTTGCAATCATTTAAAATAGCTCTACACATTTTATAAGCTGATTTTCTTTCTAATCATATGATGTGGAGACTGAATAAAAAATGAAAATGTATGGTTTGACAGTGATTGAACATCTGTAACAGTATTTATCCAATATCATATTTAATAATACTAATGCACTTAATGGACATCAAATCTAAAGAGGAATCTTTATTACAGTAATAGAATTTCCGACCACTTTTATTAAATCACCCTCCAATTTCCTAGCTAGCGATTGCCACTTGTCTTTTTGAAAAATGGTGTCTTATATTTTAGGATGTGGATTAAATAGGACAGGAAATGAAGGATCCATTAATATGTACAACATCACATCACTTGATGACTGTTACTGAAGCAAAAAAAACAAAAACAATCTAAATAATATCACTCTACATTTTTTTTGACCTCTATCTGGCTCTAACTAACAACATCCTCCTCGTGGTGAGTGGGAAGCTGCTCACTCCCTCACTCCCACTTCCCTCCCTCTCCTCCTCCATATATGATGAACTCTGGGTCATCAGTCCCTAATTAGGATAATAGGATCATAGGAGATTACTAGGCTATCACCCCAGAGGTAATTTTAAGCCTAGCTGTTTCAACCCAATGTAATATCGTAGAGATACTAGTCAATACCCAAAATTGCATTTAGTGATGACTGCCCATGTCCAGGAGGGTTGTGAGTGCTATCCCCAGTAAGAATTTATGGTGCTCCATCCACTCATCCAGGTTCCTCTTGAACAGTGTCATAGAGATGCCCTGTTTCACATGAATTAGTAGCCTGTTCCAAAGACGTAGTAGTCACTGGGAGATAAATCTGTCCCTCCAGCATGTCCTATTTAAGTCACAGGCCATATTCAAGTACCTGAAAAAGGTAACCCTAGGCCCATTTGATTTATGGATATGCAGTAAGTTCATTAGGTTTGGGTCTTGGGTTGCGCTGCAGGCCAGGCATAAATTTCTCCTAAGAAGTCTATATGATACGGGGTATAGTGACAGGGATTTTAGTTGGTCTTTCTAAGGCACATGTTAGAGGCCCATGATCTTCTTTATTAGTAACCTCTGAGGTCTCTCTAATTGCTGTAGATGCTTAGTATGGTACATATCGAATGGGCCATTATGCTCAATTATGGGCTGGATAAGTGCCAAGTAAAGGAGGATTATAAATTTCTCGAGGCAATGCCTTTGCTAATCAAGTGAGCTATGTGGAAAGCTTTCTTTACAACAGTAGACACGTGGTGGTTGACATTAAGGTCTCAGTAAACCTGTGATCCCAGGTCCCTTACCACTTCATGGGTACTTAGGGTATTGTTATTGATTTGATAGTGTGAAGGGATGTTACCCATCTATGTCATAAAGCCAGACATGTTATTTTAATTCTTAAAGGCATACTACATCATATACCAAATACATGACATCCCTCCTTTACTAGAAATATGAAGATGTATCTCTTTTACTACAGACAGCTACACATAGATACCATAAATTTATCATTACACTAAACACTATGGAGAAGAGGAATAAAGCCCTAACTATAGCCCAGGTGACTCAGGTTTGATCTCAGGCATCTGACAAGCTGGCAGAGAGGATGATTTGCCCATCAGGGGTGGAGAAGTTAAGCGAAGTTGCTCCTTGAAATGAAGGTGTGGTCTAAAGAGTAGGCTTTGGACATTCTCAGCAAACACAGGGGTTTGGAGAAGGAAATAAGGATAGGTCATAATAACAACCTCGACAGCAGAAGCAGTCACTGGCACCACCCCCTAGGACATCCTTTAGATTCATGCTGGCCCCAGCTTACTTCAAGAAATCCTGGGGGAAGAAAGAGGATTAGGCAGACCCAGCAATGGACAAAGGCAGTGGAATGGCTGGAAGGAATGAAACAGATGAGAAGGGGAAACATTTTTTATTACACTATGTGTAGTGAATCTTGGGACTGAAATGTGTCAAACTCCAAAACAAAATCAATTTTATTTTATTTAAGAAAAAACTATATTGACTCTTAATATCAGAAAGACTTCCTGATGGAACTACTTAAGTGAATATTGATGTGACTATCCTATTTAAGTTTAATATTATTCTCTTAAGCAGCAAAGTGAAAGATAGAAGGTACTGTTTTACTAGACAGGTTACTAGTAATCTCCCACTAAATCTTGTGTTTTGCAGATTTCATGGTATCTGAAGATTGACTCATTGGCACTTTCTCTAAAGTATCTAACAATTCCTTACTGCATCCAGTTATCTACTTCCAGCTATGAATACTTTGTATGGAAATCTTATAAATACCCCAGTTGCATGTATGCAACCGAATATGCTTACCTGAACTAATGTCTCAGTTTTAGATGATGAGTTACTCACCTGTTTGAATTTTCAGTGTTTGACCTAAGTTCCGATCTAATATCACTGTAACCTGCTCTTCTTTAGGCAACATGTTATTAGCATTTCTGTTATAAATGTGTTTCTGTGTTAGTTGTTTTCTTTGCAGCAGCTATGCTGCTTGCATTTTGCATGCTGGTACTAGTAATGAAAAGGATGTCAGGATCACTGGTCCCAGCCTTTTTTTCCCATAAATAACTGTAAAAGAGACAGTCCTATTTTTCTAGTGGATTACTTTGTATTCTAACAATGCTAGTTCATTTTTAGAACATTCTGTATAACTGGTTTGAATCACACCATCCACTTGCCCATTGTACTGTGCATACCTTGGACTCAATGTAACATGTTTCAATTTCCATGCTTTGATAAAATTTCTGAATACCTGACATGAGAATTATGCTCTGCCATGTGGAAAAACACCGCACTGATGTCTACTTCAGAAGTGATGGTGTTTACCAGGAAATGTCTGGAGAAGTCAGGAACTATTAATGCAGGTTCGAATAAAGCAAACTTTTTAGCTTCCTAAAGACTCATTCAGTTTCCTCTGTACATTCAACTTTTAGTCAGTGGCTGCTGCTGACTTCAAATCAAAGGGGAGCTGCAGGAGACAGCTGAATGGGTGGGGCTTCCAGGAAGGTGTGTGGCCAACTAGAAAAGGGCAGAGCTATGCTCAAAACCAGAAAAACTGGGACTTTAATTAAATATGCTGCCCTGGGTGCTAAACCATCATTATGAGAGTCCAATCAAGATAAAATGAAGTGGAGAAGAAAAAAATAATATTTCAATGCATTGGCTACATGACATCTTACTTAATATCTAGATGGAAACAAAAAGGCTGTGAAGCATGAAAAAATAAATTGTTTTTTATGTACATTACTGGAATGCCAGTCAAAATTAAGTATAAAAAGCAAGCAGCACTCAGCCCAAACCAGTTCTCCTTGTACTGCAGTTCTAATTATAATTTATATTCAGCTTTATAAAAGTACCAAGTAACATGCTGAAATTAGCAATCTCTGTGATACCACCACTTGTAAAAATGTTTCTTATCCAAAAAAGACCTGCTGCCTGACAACAACTATCTACTTGTTTCATGGGGAAAACATGATCAAAATAAAAAATGAACAGAAAACCAGAAACAAGCTCAAGATAAATTGCTTAAAGGATTACTGCACAGATTATGGACCACACATGATAGATTGGCATTCTGTTTAGTTTATGGGTAAAGCCTGAAAAGATGACTGCAAGTCTCCAACAAATGTAATGAGCTTCTGAAATTACTGTAATCCTGTCCTTTATTACAAATACTGTCATATGCATTTCAATACCTAAGGCTTATACACTATCTAGTTATGTAAATATTCTCTGCATGGCAACAACAAAAAAGCTTTCAATGTTGGTAATTCTTTAACAGTATACTTATTAAATCTTACTTGCATCTTGCAGTCTCAGACAAGCTTACCTGATGGTTATTAAAGCATTGCTACTTAAACACAGAGCAACAGGTACTGCAACAACATGCATTTTCTGAATAAGAAAAAGCGTAAATCAACAGTATAAAAATATGACAGAAAACAGAACATTCTGCAAAATCAAGGACACATGAACAGTCACTGTAGTACTTGTGTCTACCTTGGATGGGGGGAATACTCTGCGCACTTACACTGCATAACTGCTCCTTGCCTTGCTTGGACACATCCAAAGTCACTACATGGGGGAGTGGGGTACAAAAAGTATGTCACAATTTGAAATGTCTCTGGCTGACAGTTATGGCCCTGACACATTTGTCATACTCTTAACCTCAGAGCAAGAAATCTGGACAAAGCCATAAATAAAAGTGGGACAAAGGCCCAAAAATAAAGACAAATTTTAAATATTGCTCTTATAAACTTAGAAAGTTAATAAAATAATAGATCTTGCATTAGTATGAATTTTCTGAAGAGTATGAAATCTGAAACTCAAATGTCTGTCATAATGTGTCATTATTTTCTAAGTTCAATCTTTAATGATTTGCCATTAATTTGCCAGAAAACCACAATTTTATGAAAAACAGGCAAAAAAATATGATGGGAAAATCTGTACACACAGACACAAAAAATAGATGTAGATAAAGGAATATATGTCTTTCTAAAGAATCAGTCATAGCAATAAACTAAACATTAACAGTTTCAGGATGCCATTGGTTCCAAAGAGACACAAGTATCTGTCAAAGTATATACTATCAAAAACAGCTCCTAAGACAACATACTAAAATATTACTTAGATAAAATAGTTTAGTTATCAAATAACTGTTTAACTTAAAAAGTAATTACAAGAGAATCTGCTATGTCACACACACAGGCTAAATAGGATAGTGACTGAAGTTACTACTGAATGTTACTGTTAGGGATTTTACAGTACTTCAATGGAGCTGGCTGAACTTCACAGCAATTGTTACACAGACAATAAAGAAGACTGCAGAGTTGCTAATTTCACAAACAAATTGAGTAGGTAAATTTTGTTATAACAGTTTCTAATTTACAATGCTATCATTAAAAACTATTTTGCAACTGTAACAGATCAACTGTAGTAGGGACTCAAGGTCATTTAGATAGAAATACCAGATTAAACTGTATTGAATAGACTGAGCAAAAGAAGTAAATGAAATTATTATTCTGCAAACGAGAACTTCAGAAAATGTCTATCAGTCTAAAGTCAAAAACATAAATCAATAGCTTTCAGAATGCTTATAGCAACATCAGCATGATAAACAGGCACAGATGCAACTATATAACTGGAAATAGTCACAGTTCATTCATAAACTCAAACATCAACAGTATAATGATTTTAGGACATGAGCACAGAGAACAGCTGAGCAAATTATTTTTTTCTATAAAGCAGAGTAAAATGTCATTCACGCAAAGTTGAAGATGTCAGATTTCTTGTGGGGGACTTTGCCCCCATACCTATATCACATGCAAGATGCTCTGCTCTCTACAACCCGTTAATAAAATAAATTCTGAGGTCACTGCATTTTGGTAAAAACAGGATTTAATCCATGCATCAGATTCCCAGTTCTCACACAAGTGAAGTGTTTATACATAGTTTTCTACTTAGTAGCTGTCTTTGCACAACTTTCTGTCAGTATGGTGTCCTACTTCCAAGTTCCAACTAAAAGCAATGGAGCCCACCATTGTGTAGACAAGCATTGTTTTTTTTTCCAAATACTTTGAAAGTAATTTTCCAATGGCAGTTTCCTCAGTTTAATCCCATAGGAATAATAAGACAGTCAACATTTTAGACAGTATTCTGTACAGCTTAATGTAAACTTTGACCTTTGAGGAATCATAAAACTGAATTTTGAGTGGGTGTGATACATAACTTCTAATGTAGGAGTCCCTGTGTTCCCTGATACTTATTAAAAGCATGTAAAATATTTCAACTGTGTCTGTTTCACAGCAAGTGAGATAGTTTATAGTTATTAAACAGATAAGAACAGATTGCTCTTACAAGAAAGGAATAGGAAAACTGGTTAGATAATTTGGACAAAACTGTAACATACACAAGGACTTGGAGGATACGGGAATCAAACCTATTAGTTTTGTTAGTGGTTTACAGCCTTAAATTTTCCCCACTGAAGTTCCAGATATGCATATGGGGTGTTCAGTGCATTAAAGAGTTTCCCAGCATACATTTTACTTGCATTACACACTGTGGGAGCAGTTCATAGTTTCTTTTCCTCTCAATTTACGTGCAGTGCATGTATACAATGTTACAAGCTGTGGTGTTTTTGTACAATAAAACAAAATGACTGTCTAACTGCTCCAGGAGTGTGTTATTGTAACTGTGCACACACACACACACACACACACACACACACACACACACACACACACACACACACACACACACACACACACACACACACACACACACCCTACCTGAAGTTGGTCCCAGTTACACAGTAAATCCTTGGTCAGCAGTCCCCTCAGCCTGTGCTACACAGTAAATCCTTGGTTGGCAGTCTCTACAGCTTGGTTGGCACTGCAGTATCCTCAGCCCGTGCATGCTAACGGCTGGTTTCCGGTTCTCCTGGTTGGTTGGTTTCCCCATGAGAATAGGCTGGATACTCCAGCCTGCAGATGATGCAGTCTGTCATCTCTCTGTTCTATGCAGTCGTCATGCACAGACTTCTGGGTCGCAGGGCAGAGATGCCTTTCTCCCCTATCCGGACTGCCTGACACAGCAGTCTGGAGTTTTGTGAGTACCAGAAACTCCACTCACGCATGCATGGAGTTCTGGGACTCGCAATTTGTTTTTGTTTTATTTTTTGTTTTATTTTTTCTTTCTACAGGTGGGGGGGGGCTGCAGTCCTGCAGTCCTATAGCACGAGCTGCTCCTGGGAATCATTGTTTTTTGTTTCCTATCACAGATGAAGAAGGATTCATAGTTATCTTTAGGGAAGCCAGCCTAAGTTCATGGTTCCTTTATTAATGCTAATAGTATTTTTTTCACTTCCATGGTAATGTTTTTTTTTTTGCTACAATATCCTTGTTATGGAGACTTTTGGATCTACTGTGTAATTTAAGAAGTTTAATCTCTTGTTGCAACATTTATTTATATTAGTGGACCACCAGAGTCATTTGTTTTTTTTGTTTTTTTTGCATTTCCCATTGCATGTTTCCTTTGGCTGGTAATTCTATTTGTTTTTCTGAATGGACACAGATCTTCTTTGCAACTGCAGTGTCAGCAATCAAGCTGGTGCTGTTATAGGTGAATTTTGAGATTTTGCCATATAGCTGTATGAAGTTTAGATTCAGAGATGTTGGTTACAAAGGCATTTGAATTTTTGAAAGCAAATGTCACAAGTTTATGGTCTTTCTTATTGGGGGAGGAGAGACTTAGAGAAAGTATATATATATATATATATATATATATATATATATATATATATATATATATAAAGAGAGAGAGAGAGAGGATATATTCATTTGGCCAGATCTAGAATATTGACTATCTATTCCAGGAGATTTTTCTTAGTTAAGTCCAAGAATGTCTGGGCATACCTACTTTAGATGTACAGATGCTCCAGTTAATTGCAGAGTAAAGTCTCCCAAAATAACAGAGCTCTTGTTAATAGGGAATTGGCATAATGGCTAAGGTCTTTGCCTCCCATACAAAAGGTACATGTTTCAATCCTGACCTCCAGCCAATGCCTGTATGGACTATGCATATTCTCGTTATGCCTCTGTGGAATTTCTTCCACCTCCCCAAGACATGCTGGAGGTTTCCACCTGTAATACCCCCATAATACAAAGGAGTCATGGGCAGCACCACAGACTCTAGGTGGTGCCTATCAAGGAAGAGTTGTATAGGCCAACACTTTAGGCATAATCTGTGGTTTGCAATACCCTCTAGATTGGAGAAGAGGGATAACAGACTGCTCATCAGAACTAGCCAGTCAATTGGGTAAAAAACATTTGCTCTAGATGATTTGGTCACATTGACTAATGTTGCCAAAATGGGCATACCTATTTGCCGGTGATAAGAGGGTAGAAGATTTACCTATGCCAGGTACCCATGCAAATAATGTGAGAGATCTATGTGCCTCAATTGAACAGTGTGTGGTTGCTGTAAAACCCAGCAGCTCTGGGTCAATAAGCTACTGGTGTCTAGTTGTCCATATTAGGTTGCCTGGGATAGGTTGAGCAAAAGTAAGACATAAAACCAATCAACCTGCCAAATATGAATGAAGGATTGCTACACTGAATTCACTGGCATGACACAACTTAGATGTGGATGACATGATGGTAAGGAGGGACTTGACATCTAGTATCCAGGAATCAAGATGGAAGGACAGTGCAACAAAGCTATTTGGCTTGGTATGCAGAATCTACTACTCAGGGGGAGGATAGACTAGAAATGGCTATCCAGAATGTACTACTCAGGGTGGACGACAAATTAAAAATAGTGTAGGAATTGTTATGAGGCAGCCTGTTCAGAAGACCATGAGAGATGTCATTAGAATTAGTGATAGACTCCTGACAATCTGACTGCAGTGTAAAAATGGAACAGTATGTGACACAGCAGGGTCATGATAGCTGGGAAAAGAGTGCATTCAGGTAGCAGTTGCAGGACCTGCTATATAAAGCAGAATATGAGTTGGTGTTGATAATAAGGGAACTTAATTCTTATATTGGGATAGACAGACAATCAGACAAAACAGGATATGAGGACTGCCTGGGTCTACATGGATAGGGCAACAGAAATAAAGAAGGATATACCATTTTAGACTACCATCTAGCAAATGGATTGATGGTGGCCAGCTTGATTTTAGTAAGAGAGACAGTCACAAGCTCACACAAAAAAGTGGCCAACATGCAACTTAGGTAGACGTCCTACTAGTAAGGAATGGGCACTGGGGAAGTGACAGAGATTATAATATCATCCTCAATGAAACAGTCAGACCACAGCATAAACCACTGAGTCATAGGTTCATAGGTTGGTACTAGGCTAACGGCCCTAGGGCCTATACAAGCCTAGCCATAACAATTTCCTGGATATTTCTTCCCACACTATTTACTTCCCTGGACCCCCATCTAGCAGGGTGAACTACATGATCCCCGGGGTGAATTTCCTTTCTTTCATCCAATCGTCAAGGTTCCTTTTGAAGAGGGCCAAGGAGACACTCTGCTTGACATGTATGGGCAGTCTAGTCCACAGTCTGGGGAGTCTCTGGGTCAGGAACCTCTCCCTCCAGCATGTTTTGTTTATTGTGATGACAAGGTTTAGATCCCTGGAGCGTGTGGCTCTGAGAGATTGGGATTTCTTTAAGTGTAGCATGTCCAACAGCTCTGGGTTTGACATGGCCTTGTATGTTAAGCAGAGATCGCCTCTGAGTAGACGATATGCGACAGAGTATAGCTGGAGTTTTTTAAGGTGGTCAGCATAGGGCATCTGCTTTAGGCCTGTGATTCTTTTAGTGAGGTATTTCTGTGGCCTTTCCAGTTGTTGCAGATGTCTTGAGAGGTACATACCTTGAGGACTACAATCAGCTGCAAGCAGTAGTCAGAGAGGGCCCTAAGGTCAACAGAGGCTAGGCTAATAATGCAGACATTGACTGCAGTGAAAACACAAGATTTCAAGGAAAAACACATGGCTCTAGCACATCAGGAAGAAGAGGAAATGGGTGGAGTTAAGAAGAACAGCAGCATCTCAAAATAGTATGTGTGAAGATGATAGAACAGATATCCAGCTGAGACAGGTATGGAAATAAGGTACACAAGGAAAGCTGGTGGTGGAAAGCAGAAGTCCAAGAAGTTATTGAAAAAACTTAAGAAGCTTAGGAGACCACAGAGGTTCCTCACAAAAGGAATACAGGTATTAAACAACATGTCATAATACAGACCATCTCAAAGACCTATCCCTGTATTTCGTCTCTTACAGACTGCTGTGAGGAATCATATTTACTTGGGAAAAGGCCTTTCTGGTCATTGTAACATCAGAGACCTTGGCACCCAAAATGCAACTGAATGTAACCCCATCCTTGTCCAGCCTTGTGAGTGGGGAATATGTATGCCTAACAAGTGAATCTCCAGTCACCAAGACATTTTTGTTAGCAGAGTATTTAGGAACACAATGCTGGGAGCAATCAAATTTCCAGTGATGTAATGCAGGTGTGCATGAAGGATATGAGTTATTCTTTCTTGTTCCAGGAGGCTTTGGTGGAGTTTTACTATGACATTTTAATGCAATTTTGTTGTCATAGTTCATATTCTGCTCCATATACTGTACTATATGGTGTACTAAAATGTGAGCTCATAGTTTTGTTTGCTGGCACTGTTAGGACATTTATTGATAATGTTAAAAAAATAATTTCTTTTTTGTTTTATCTCACTTGTAGGGTTTTAATTTTTTAATTATGTTTAAGTCTTCATATGAAATTATACCTTGCCTAAGCTTCCCGTTCTAGTAAATCTAGGACTCAGTGGGTATCAAACACTGCAATAGTTATTATCAGAAGAACAGTAAAAGGTCACCAAGTAACCAGCATCTTCAAAACTACTGCATTTGGACACCCTTCTAAAAAAGTGTACTAGTTGTTGATGACTCCATTGTCAGATACCCCAACTCAACTCTCATGAGGCTGGACAAAGAGAAAGTGACAATGAGTTGTTTTCAGAAGCTTGGATCTCTGACATACTAATTGCCCTAAAGATCCTTAAGCCAAATAAAATATGATTATGACATGATAGTGGTACATGTGGGTGTGAATGATCACACATGTTTAACCCTGAAGGATATCAGAGAGAAATGACACAACTTTCCATGCATGTCACAAATGCAGGTAAGACCCTGGCTTCGAGTGAAATCATTCCTTCACCTTGAATGATGCCAAAGTACAGGGAAAAAAATGATTGTATTCAACAACTGGCTGCATAGTTGGTGTCATTTCAGAGGGAGGTCCAATATGTGTCAGTGTGGAATGAGATGCTAGACGGTCACTGCTTTTCCAGGGATGGCTTGCACCTCTCAATTCTGGGCTTCCTCATTGTGGCTAAAGCCTTTGCTGCTCTCCCAGTGCTTTTTTTTAGGCAGAGTCCAACTAATGGATCTCCCAACCTAACAAAAACGAATTAAGCACCAGACCATGTCCATGTGGCTCTGCTCAATGCCAGGAGTTAAAGTAACAAATTACCTGATCTTGATGCCCTGCTTCATTTGGAGCATATATGTCTTTGTTTAAAAGTACAGAAAGCACTCCCTCCATTCCATGGTTCTGAGCCTACCATGCTCCTTGGTACAGTGGTAACATGGTGGAGCATCCATATTTGATGGGGAACAAATCACTACTAAACAGATCTCTAGAGACCCAGAATCTGAACTGGCTGAGATCCAAACAAGACCAACTAGCAGATAATAACACATTACAGGATATCCACTTTGTTTCCAGAAAACCATGTTAAGTTACTAAATGCATTGAATGAATTCTAAATCAACAGGAATTATAGGTTCATAGGTTCATAGGAGGTCACTAGGCTAGTGGCCCTAGAGCCCTTACAAGCTTAGCCATGTTAATCATGAATTGCCTGAATATTCTTTAGTTAGAATGACATACTTTGCTGTGCGAGTCTATGACCAACACTGACTACCCCGTCCATGAGAGACATGGATGCCACCCCTGGGGTGAATTTGTGGTCTCCTATCCATTTGTTTAGGTTGCACCTGAATAGGGTCGATGAGGAGCTCTGCTTCATGTGAATTGGAAGTTTATTCCATAGGAGCAACAATGTCTGGAGATATAGCTGTCTCTCCAGAATGTTCAGTTTATGTCACAGGCTCAGTTAAGATCCTTACAGCAAGTGACTCGTGAACCATTTGACTTGCTGATATGCATTATTTCCATCACAGCAGGGTCGGAGACTTCTCTGTAGGTCAGGCACACGTTGCCTTTCAGCAGCCAAGAAGAAACAGAGTACAGTGGCAGGGCTTTCAGTTTATCCATGTAGGTCATGGTTTGGAGGCCCTGCATTTTCTTGGTGTGAAACCTCTGTGGTCTCTCTAGCTGCTACAGATGTCTGGTGAGGTACATGCAAAAGGGAGCATTATAATCTATTAATGACCTGATGAGGGTTGAGTACAATGGAGTTATAAAATCCTTAGACTTGGATGTGATGCCCTTACTTACAAGATGCACAACATAGAAGGCTTTTCTTACCACTGTGGAAACTTGGTGGTCAAAGTTCAGATTGCTATCAACCTATGTTCCCAGATCTTGCACCACTGAGTTTGAACTTAGGAGAATGCTGTCAATATTGTAATTAGCAGGGAATTTGGCTTTGTCAAAGGGGATAATAATACACCTTTTTGCATTTAGTTTTAGAATGTGGCTTTGGCACCAATAATTTTTCTGTGTTAGCCCCTCCTGTAATATTTTAACATCATTGGGGGACTTGATTGCACCCAATTTGCAATCATCAGCAAACTTTGTAAGCCAAAAGCCATTTACTTTACCCTGAACTTGTGAGAAATAGATTCCAAACAGTAAAGGGCCCAACACAGATCCTTGTTGTATACCACTGGTGATGGGTTTACAGATAGAGGTGGAGTCATCAACTTTTACAGTATGTCTTCTGTCAATGAATCAATTGGCTACCCATCTAATGACGTAAGAGTTGATCCCCAACTGGAAGAGTTTCTCAATGATACCTGAGTGGGGGATTGTGTCAAAAGCCTTTGCTAGGTCATGATAGGCAGAATGCACTGTCTTACCTTCATCCAGGGCTTTGGTGACTTTCTTGGGGTCTATATTAATTCATTGATATATTTCTCCACTGAACACCTCTCCATCAACATCAAACTGTTGAAATTCACTCCAGTGAATTGCGGAGTTTTTCCCAGGGTAAGGAAGTAGTTGGCCAACTCCACAACTTTGCCCTTTTCCCCACTGTAGTGTGATCTCAGAGTTGGTATATATAGTTATTTGGAGTGTGGGAGGCAAAGCCTCCCACTTGGGTGGGTTTGATGTAGTGCGTTGTGTGTTCCAATGTGCTACAGGACAATTGTTTCATTGCCCTGGGAAACATTCTGTGAATCACGGAAGTGAATTTCGATGGTTTGGTCTTCATGGAGAGGTGTTTGATGGAGATATCTTTTAACGAACTAGTATAGACCCAACTTTCTTGAAGAAGTCTGCCAGGTTTAATAATCATGATCTACTCTTAAGAAAGTTGAACTGGGCTGGGTCTAGAGTTTGGAGGTCACCTATGTCCTTGTCCTTGTTGATAAGGTCCATGATGATTTTTTCCATGGCCTTGCAGATGAGGCTGATTAGACTTATGGTTCTATTGTTTCCAGGGTGGGTTGATGGCCCCACTTTGTGCAATGAGATTACTGTTGCTGTTCTCCATTCTCCTGGAACAAAGCCAGTTCTCAGGCTATGGTTAAAGAAAACACCAAGTGGGACTGCTAGGTCCTGTTTTAGATTTAGATCATCTGGTCCCATTGAGGCCATGTTTTTGGCCTTGGAGAGCACATATATGACTGGATCTCTAGCGATACTAGGCAGAGGACTGGTGTCAGGTATGCTTTGAAGTATGGCTGGTGGGGACATCTTTATCCTTTGGTAAGGTCCAGAAGATGACATCCCAAGATTTATAGAACATTTAATAAAAAAATAGCGCTTCTTTTCTGAAATTCATTTACTATTTTGATAGAAAAGCTATTAACTACTGTGATGCCCACCACTGCTGCCAGTATGTAATGACTACCACTATGTGTCATCCCCATGCTGGGCCAGTAATCAATAAGCCTGAGTCCTCACCACTGACACTGGAGAGGAATGTGCACTTGGAATATAAATGGATACACTCAGTATTTCAAGATGAAGACCTCTCTGCATCAAGTACAATTTATCTTAAGAGCACACAGGGAACACACTCAGCCTGAGGTCTGGATGTCTCTATATCTGTCTCCCTCCTGGTTCTCAGTAAGACTCCCCACTGGTACAGCTGTAGGGTTAGGTCCTCAGCTGAGTGTCCAAGCCAAGTCCTTCAGCATCCTCTCTGAAAACCCAGTGCTTCATGTCCCTGCCCCAAGTAGCTGACACACACACAAGCACACATACACACACACACACACACACACACACACACACACACACACACACACACACACACACATACACACACACACACACACACACACACACCACAGGGGAAAGGCTGCCACAGGTTTACTAGCCATGCCCCCTTCTGCCCAGACTATGAGGCAGTAGCCACCATCACCAGACCCTCCCCAGTCAGCTACTCTAAGGCTCTTACCAAAGGGTGTATTTATACTGTATAGTATTAATACTACTAGAAATGGTAGTAGTTCACCAAGATTGGCCCAAACAGTGTCACCAAATAAATATAAGCACTCTCAAGGGTTAAATATGTTCTACAAGGACTAGCCACAATAAAAGTTTAAATATATTTAATAATGGATAATAAAAGAGCATGAACAAACTGAATATATATTAACCACAGAGTTTAAATTACAGAAAATATTGAAATTAACATTGATGGACAGACTCATACAAATAAAGAAAAACACTCACTGAACTAAGCTTCACTATATTCCTGACCGAATCTGCGATAATTTTACCATTCCCAAGTTAAGTTACTTATTACCGTAAGGCAAGATGCTGTGGGTGAGGGTCTTTCTAGTTAGGCTTCCCTAACAGAATACTCTATATTCTGAGATTTCTCTTTTTAATATCTGAAATATAATTTCCAAGAGGGCTGGCAGAATTACCTCATCTGGTCACCTGACTCTAGGTTTTTGGAGTATTCCCCTTTGAAGCTGAGACAGGAATTTAGGATAGATGGCTACAATACACATCTAAATGTTTATGGCAGTGCCTGTGGGCTCCCCTCTTTTCATTGTGCTAAAGAACAACAGCTCTTTCCCAGACACAGAGTCTCTGGTCCTGTTCAGCACTGTGGGGTAACTTTTAATGATTTAACAACTCATTTATATTTCCCTTATTTTTCTTAAAGTAAATTAGCTGGTTAACCTCTGCTGTTCCAGTATCCTCTATTAAAACATATACATTTAATTCAGTTACAATAATACATATACATTTCTTTTCATTCGAGCAGGGAGCACTGTTGATACATTTTAGCACAAGCAAACCTCACCAACACATTTTCAGTACAAACATTTTGTATACAACAATTTGATATCCAAAGGACATATAATATTTTTACAAAACTCCAGGTGGTTCTGCTGGCACTTGCGCATATCATCACAACTACTTACACAATTCATACCTTCCATTTAGTAGTGCCCACCCTTTCTCACAAAAAAGTTTAGTCACAGGCCAGTGTACAAGGGTGACCAGGATGACGTCTAACAGAGATGATCTGGGACTTGAGTTAGAAAATGTTGCATGCATGTTCCTTGACAAGAGGATACCTACAAATGTTATTAGTGGATACGCTAGGGAACATCCTCAGTGAATGGGGTAGGAAGTACCTACTCTTGCAAGTATGGGGACTGATGGTGACAACCTATTCAACAAAGAAAAAAGCGGTATCAAGAACTTTGAAAGAGCCATGGTAGTTGAATTTAATTATGCATCTGATAGAGTTAAGTACATTATTAGCAAAAATTGGAATATGCTTAAACATTCCCCTGAGTTTGGGAGGATTATAGGACTCAATCCAAAATGTATTTTTAAAACAGATCAGAACTTGAAAAGCCTTTGTGAGAGGGGTCTATACTCCAACCCTAGGGCTGGACATGGAACCAAAAAATGTGGGGCATGTAATCAGTGTACATCTTAGAGGCTGAGCAGCTAACTGTTGACAATGCCTAAAAAACTAAGGTGCACTTCAAAAGACGACATTGTGGGAGTAAGGGACTAATTTACTTAGCTCTATGTGCAAAATGTAATAAATTGTATGCAGGAAAAACTGGAAGAACATTAAGAAAATGAATTTAGAAGCGTTGTTGCAGCATTAAGATAAAAAATGTAAACAATACCGTTTTTAAACATACCTTACTGGATATGACACACAATGAATTTAAATTTGGAATTTTAGAACTAATTGACATTAATCACAGGAGAGGGGACTGGGAAAGCCAGTTGGAATATAAAGAACTCTTATAGCAATTTCAACTCACTGCCATTACCACCCCCCCAGGTTTGAATCACCACATTAGTATTAAGACTGTATTGAAATTACATACAGCCAGGTTATAAAATGCATAGAAAATGTTTTTAACAGAAAGCTTACCACCTTGTGGTTTGTTTTGAATTGATGTGTTTTTGTCTGTGCATATTATTTTTCTTTTGAAGCTTTTTCAACACTAGGTGGGATGTCCACGGAAAGTTTAAGATTGTGAACAGTTTAAACCACTGTCATGTCTGCAAACAGTCTAATAGTAGTACTTCTTTAAGAGGAGGAGTTAGTAAGTGAGGTTTAACTCAACCAAACTAATTGAACTATTTGTATTAGCCAATAAGCATGTGATGCCTGGTTTGATAACAGTATGTAACTGTCTTTTAGGCTTGTTTCAGTTTATTCTGATGAAGTCCTTGACTTATAAGGATGAAAATGCTTAATGTTGTTTTGTAAATAAAAACTTGTTTGTGTATGTCTGTTTGGATTCCTTCTTGGATTTGGAGACTTGCACTACACAGTACACTAATCACCACTTCTTTAATTTCCTTCAGTTTAGTATGAGTGGTGCCATCCACTACCAGTTCAGCACATAGCTGGACATTTCCTTTTAGATTTTGGATGTAATTAAAGAATGCTTTATTACTATCCTTGGTTATGGATGCTATTTTAGCTTCATAATTCACTTTAGAGGACTTTACAGGATTTCTGATTCACTTGTTTAAGTTGTGGAGTGAATTCTTCCTCTTCTGAGTCAGTTCCCTCTTGTTCTTAGACATCAGTTTCTTCCTCTTGTTATATAACCTGTTTATACTTGAAGTCCACCAGGGTGGCTTGTTTTTTCAGGAGGACCGGGTTTTGATTCAGTTAGGTACAGCCGAGTCTATACAGTTGTTTAAATGTTTACACGGGGTATTTGCTTACACCTATGCATAGGAGTCATTGTTGTTTGTGATTACGGGTAGGCTGCAGTTTGCTTTGGAAAAGTTTTTTGATTTGTTTTGCTCCTGTGGAGGTATCAGGTACAATGGTTACTTTGAATTATACTAATTGATGGTCCGACCTTACCAGAGAGGGCATCACACAGGTGGGAATGCAGTAAACACCCATGTTGATGAGTACTATATCTAGGGCATTTGAGCCCCTTGCGAGGCTGCAGACTATCTGTTCCAGAGCATTTGTGTTTGACAAAGTCCAGGAACCTCTGGGTGAGCACATTTGTCCTTGTGTACATCTCCCAGCTGATGGAGGGATAGTTGAAATCTCTAATGTGCTAGGCTGTATGGCGAGTGACTCCAGCAAGTCCAGGTAGGTGGTGTGCTTTTCTTGGTTAATAGTGGGGGACCTATAGCTAGAAATGATGTGGTAGGGTGCTTTGTCTATAGTTAATTGGACATGGAGTAGTTTGAGAGAGTCATACTGTTTGACCAGTCTTGAGGTGTACTTGGCCTTAATGAAGATGGATACACCTCCACCTTTGGTTCTTTCACGCTCATTTTGAGGTCTGAAAGAGTGGGAGGCACTGTAACCTTGTCCAGCCGGGCTGCTCTCCGTGGCTTTGAACGTTGTATCAGTGACTGCACAGATGTCAGCATCTTCCAAGATGAGGAGTGCTTCCAGGGTGTGCAGCTTCCTGTTAAGGCTCTTAGCATTAATAGCAAAAGCTTTAGTTTATCTCAAGTAGATTTTGTTACATCGGAAATTTTGTTGTTTTGACATTGCCTAAAAAAGGCACTATGGGGGAGGCAAGCACCTTTGTCAGTATCTGAAAGCCTAGAGAAGACCACCTGGCCTGTTGACCATGTCTTCCCAGGCTGATGTATAATGGATCCCTCTGAACTGACACCATAAGCAAAGACAATAGTTGAAGTCAATCATTTTTTGTTTATAGTGTCGCATCCTGGGTGAAGGTAGAATGCTGCTTAAGGCTAGGGTCATACCTGCCTGGGACACATAATCTGAGAGTTAGTCATGTCTCTTTTCATATAGTCCAGAGAGGTACATCATAAGTCATTCACCCCAACATGGACTATTACAGAATCATAGTGGTACTTGTTGTTCTGCATACATGATTTGACAGATTCTGGCACCTGACAGGCAGCTGACCATGACCTGCTCTTTGTGTAACCTGGTGAGGGGGACATATGTGTGTCTCACTATGAAATGTCCTATGACTAAGGCATTAGGTTTTGAGGGCTTATTTGCTGAGATAATGGTGTATGTGCTATTATGTGTAGTGGTTATTATTTGCATGGCAGTGTATGAAAGTGTTTTACTTTCAGGGGGTCTCTGATCTGTTGGTAGGTTTCTAGTGAGTACCTCCATGCATGTGGGTTTATGTGCTGTGACCTTATTTTGTCTGAGAGGTGAAGTGTGTGTGTTGACAACCCGTTGGATGTCCAGTTTGTTGTTACATGAGAGAACTGACTCCAATTTCATAGTGCAATTACACTTCTCATATAGGGTATTTGTTGATTTTATGAGCAAGTTGTAGTCAGTATACATGAGGCAATTGCTACATTGCTTCAGGGCATCCATATTAATTAGGCTGGCCAGAGAAATGATGGGAAACTGCCCATCCATTATAACAAGTTTTTAACATACGTACTATTAGGGAAGGGAGTGGGCTAGTTAGACTAGGACTAACAAAGGAGCTTGTTCTGTTAAAGGCTATGGATGATAAGTGCAGCAGCACTGATCAGTGCGCAGCTAAGTTGCCCATAGTGCAGCAGGGATGCTTGGGAGGGTTTCACTGACAGATGTCTGGGGAAAAATTGTGTTTTAAGGCATTTGTGTCTATACAAGGCACTACTAACCCTGCTGAATGGTGTGCAGCAATGCTGAAACACATGGCTTAAATACAGGTGAAAATAAACACTTTTAGGCTAATCTACCAATAGGAAAGCACACAATTAACCTTCCTCCAGCAATCTCCAGCTCAACCAAGGCTGGATCTACACTCTTCTGCCACAAGGGTGGAGGGGAGACGTTCTTAATGTACGATGGCTGTTTTAGTGCTCTTGTGTATCAGTAACAGGCTAGATTCAGCAGATCTGAATCTAGACTATGCTATCTATGCTAACAGTGCAGTACAGTACAGTGCATTATCCTAGGAGACTTAACTACCCAACGATAAACTGGGATACCTATACCTCAGCTGTAGGTTATGCCCTAAAATTCTTTGATTTCATAAATAAAAAATTCCCTGGACTAAATTGTTAAGGAACCTACTATAGGACAAATTATTCTTGATATGGTCCTTACCAAAATGGCACTGATATCATCTGTACCTCCTGGTATTCTCTTTTCCAGTTAAATTAAATCACAAACTGGTAAAATTTTTCTTCAAAATATCCAGTTAGATGCAAACAACACAAGGATCAGAGACTTCAAACATACAATCCTTCTAGAATTTTATGATGAAGTCAAAAACTTCAAGTTTAAGTGCATAATCAAGATGCTAACACTGTAGGGGGTTATGCAGGCAAGTTCTATGTGTACATAGATAAACGCATTGACCTAGCAGTCCCCACCAAATACAAACAAAATGGAAAGTTTAGAAGTACATCAGTCTGGTGAATCATTTGTATAAATAAGAAATACAATAAAAAGCTCGTTAAGCTTTATGGTAAGACATAAAAAACCTCAAATCAAGGTTAACATTAAAAAGCTGTTGAAGAAACTTGAAACACCATCAGGAATATGAAGGCATCCCATGAGCTTAGATTAGCATCAGAAGC
>NC_056733.1:1624994424-1625059424 GCF_019279795.1 Protopterus annectens | reverse complement strand
ACCTACTCAATGGTTCTGACCAAGTCACTTTTCCAGAAAATGAGACGCTTGTGTCTAGTAGGTTTATCCTCTTAAATAAATAAACTCTCATGTCCCAGTCAAAGTACATTATCATTTTTCACTCATTTTCTAACACACCACTTTATACAAATATAGCTCAAGCCACAGAAGATCCACAATTTACCATATCAAGCAAAACATAAGGCAGATAAATCAGTCCTTGAAGTGGCCCCAGCCACAGCAGAACATAAATACCTACGTGCAATTTAGTGCCAATCCAGTTCAACTAATGGCATGCCTTCGATGCTATTTTTATTTTGTTTTAAGAAATAAAAAATAATTATTTAAAGCACTGATTACCAGCTTACAAATGCTTCAAAGGCATTTCTCAAAAATAATTGAATAGACTGCTATGTGATTAATAATAATGTTTTTCCAGAGTGCAACAGCAGTTTCTTTATAGCTTCCTAGGCAGAGTTAGGGTTAGCACACGTTAGTAAGGGTGGTGTCCATCCATGCTAACCCTCACCTTGCCCCTAATATGACCCCTATACTTTACCTTATGAAAAACCCTTTCCCCTAACATCACCACTACACAAGACACTTAAAAACACATTGCATACATCAGCATGGATGTACAATACTAAATCTATCCCTTTTCCTAGTTTATGTTCTACCCTAGCCTGTAAACACTCAAACACATATGCACACGACATATCTCTATTTTGTTGTTTCATTGACACCCTAATGCCGAAATATTCACTTTATTCAAATGTTTCAGCATTAAAAACACAAACACACACTTATCTTACCCACACACACTTAGTCTTCTTTTTTTCCTTTGGACATGTATGACTATAATGCTTAAATAATATGTTTAATAGTTTCTACATGTTTAACAATGCGACTAATTAAAATGATCTACACAAATAAATAGCAAAATAATTTCATCACATTTAAAACTATAGAAATCACTGCATAATACAATCAAACGACTGCAGCTGCCCTCTATAAAGTCATTCTTTTACTGTATTTTTTTAAATGTGTATCTTGGGTACAATAAAGAATCCTCACTAATAAGTTTGATAACCAAGTGAACAATGGCAGATTATCCAAAGCAAAAACCCAAAATAGTACACGTGAAAATATAAATGTAATAATCTTACAAAGAGTAAATGGCATCTAAGAAAAGCAAGTAACAAGTTTTGTTCTGTGTGAGTAGAGTTGCTTGAGTCTGTATATAATGCAAATATGCATTATAACCATTGCCATTTTAAATCTATTGTATTCTATTGCTGTTTTAAGAATTACTATATCTCATAATGTTTTGTATGTGGTGCCTAGTGGCCAGTATGCTTGTGATGATTGAAATGTCAACATCATTTTTACTGAGCTGCCAATTTGTACATAATAAAGTTATCTGTTTGTGATTGTTCAACATTACTGGGTAACCTGAGGTACACAACATGGCACTGTAACACAGGACAATCACATTTCTGTGTTTGTTCATAACTACATCTGGAGTTAACCCTAAGATGAGCTTACTGTCATTTCCAATTAAATTAAGTAGATGTTTACTTTATACTGTACACACTGTAAGTGGCAATGAAACAACAAAATAGATATAGCTATCTCACTCTTGAATGTGACTTTTCACTGCTTTCTTGTCAATCCATCCTTCTCACTATAGTCATCAGCTGTCTGTTGTAGAACTGATCCTGATAAATATGGTAAAGCTTTGATCTTAAATCGTTGGGAAGTTTTTGTAAAATACATGGAGCACGACTGGGCATTATAAATTATACTGAAGAAGGGAGTTCAGAAGCAGAGCAGAGTAGTAAACCTTCTGAGGCCCATAATCTTCAAAATGTCTTCCTCTGAGACCTTAAACACATTGTAAGAACTGATAAATCTACTTGTTCTTCCAGAAAGCAGAATGGTTTTACATCACTAATCTTACTAAACTGTGAGTGCATGACTGCATATTAGATCTGTATGGCACTGTCATCTGAGTAGCAAGGCAATACACGTCAACCTTAGAGGCCTACCCCTTTCCTCTGTATCCTACTGACTATTAAGGGATGACCTATACCTGACCTACAAGGCACTCACAAATCCAGATCTGATGAAGCTGTTGCACAACCACAAGTCAAACATGAGGGTCACCAGATCTAGGGATCTAAACTTAGTCAGTGACTCAAGCAAAACATGCTGAAGACACGGATGTGTCTCAGAGCTTGCCTCTTCTTTTGGAAATGTTTTCTATTCACTTTTACAGAGCCCTTCTCTGTCCCTCTTCTAATACAGTTTGGATCAATGGATGGGGAATTGCACATGAACACCTGGCATAGTGCCTATGTCCATTATGGACAGGGGCAGTCTGTAAGAAACTCAATGCATAGGCACAAATACATGTTATCCTCTTTTACCTAGGAGCCATATATTGGGTAAAATTGAGCTATAGTGGCTAGGCTTGTAAGGGCTCTTGCACCATTAGCCTAGTATCAACCTATGAACCTATGAACATATAACAGGGCTGAAAGTGTTCAACTTTAAATTATTTTATATTATATTTATCTTAGTTTTAGATAAATATGACATATAGGAAGTGTAACAAAGGGAAATACTGCCAGCCCAGCTATCTGGAATTTTGTAAATAATTCTGTCATTTGTGAATATCGATATGATTTATACAGAAGTGTGTGCAAAGTACTGAGCTAAAATGTAACCATAGCATGCCCTATTGGAATAAAACAGGAAAGTACATGTACTATTGTGACTGTTTAGATGTATATGTTTAATGGAAACTGGGACACAGGAGGTTAACTTAAAAATATTCAGAGAAAATAGTTGAAATTAAATTGTTTCATAACCATGCAATAAAAGAGATGCTATCTCTCAGTTTTAGGGCAGCAGCAGATACAATGTCTAGAGCTAGAAGTTTTTGTATTGTCTTGAAAGGGAAGTAATTGCTAGGTTTAAGATGTAGAAGTGCTTTATTGTTTTATGACTTCCAGGATCTGCAAACATCTGAGAGATATGCATTTTTCACAGGGAAATGCTAAGATTCTGTTAGTTTCTGACAAAGGGGATTTAACATGGGAACCGAAGTCAGGTGACAAAAATGATGTCATCCAAGCTAACACAGCTGTAACATTTGATATTAATTTAAGAACTCTTTCAGAGAGAGACTGGGTATTTTGTATTTTGTCTTCAACCTAACAACATCAACTGGAAACATCCACTCACCTCTGTACTTGACTTGCTGTATGTAAGTTATTAGGCTATAGTAACTATTTTAGATTCAGACAGGAATATAGTACAGTATAGATTAGATGTTTTCTTTATTTTTTGAGACTATCCTGTATCGTTGTTTTAAATATTTCTTGTGATTTTGAACTCCGGTGTAACTGATTACGTATTTAGTGTTGTCTTGTTCTTTTATTATTCATTATTATATATATTTAAACTTTTGTAAATGTGGCTGGTCTGTTTAGAGATATTTAAGCTCTTAAAGTACTTGCATATCTATTTGGTGACATGGTACAGGCCACTCCTAAATAGCCTTGCTCTTGGTCAGACTACCATTTGGATTAATAGCAACATTACACAGTAGGACTGGGCATCCTTTGTTAAGGGCCTTTAAGTAGCTGATAAGTAGTGGCTGATGACTGTGAAAACTACCTTATAGTCTGGGCAGAAGGGGGCATAGCTAGTAAACCTGAGTTAGCATTTCCTATGAGTGTGTGTGTGTGTGTGTGTGTGTGTGTGTGTGTGTGTGTGTGTGTGTGTGTGTGTGTGTGTGTGTGTGTGTGTTTGTACATAAATCAAATCTCAAAGAGTTTTATGTGTCAGCAGCTTGGGCAGGGACACTAAGCACTGGTTGTACAGAGAGGGTACTGGAAATCTTGGCTTGGCCACTCAGCTGAGATCTCACCCCTGTAGCTGTGCCACTGGGGAGTCTTATTGGGTATCTGGAGAAATTGGGAGAAACCAGCCCCAGACTGACTGTAATCTCTGTGTGCTCTTAAGGGCAATTGCACTTTACTGTGTGTGTAATTCTCATCCTCCCAGTGGTGATGATTGAGGCTCCTTGATTACTGGGCCAGTGCATGGGTGTCACAAATTAATTGGTTGGCAGTGGTGGGATATCTACATCACATATTAACTGGCTTGTAGTGATGATCTACATATTAGTTGGTTGGAACTGGTGTGGATATTGAATTCCTGTAGCCTGTAAACAGTGGTCACTAAGGAAGGTGTTTGGACTCTCAATCAGCCACATAGTGAGCATTCAGAGATTCATATCACAATTGTTTTATTTTTTTAGCTTAGTTAGTCAGAGATAAGCATATCAGCAGAGGAGTATGACAAGCTGACAAGGAGGCAGTTGGCTAAGATGTGCCAGGCTAAAGGACTGGTTTGTGCAAACCTGACTAAGGCAGAAATGATTGTAGCCTTGGGCACAGCTGCATCACAGGCCAGCAATCAGATGGACAACCAGACTAGCCTTGGAGATGCACCACTCTCAGAAAGTGGACAGTTCAACCTTTCCACAGAGGACTTAAAAATCCATCTGTAGTTAAACAGACTTGAACTGGAGGCCAAGCATTTGGAAATAGAAGCAGCAGAGAAACTACGATGTCTAGAAGCTGAGGAAAATGATAGGCAGAGGCAACATGAAAAGGAGACGCTGACTCTTTGCCAGGGTCCTGGATGTAATGGGGAAGGGAGTAACTGAAACCCAGGAGAACAAAGGTCAGTATATTTCTCTCACAATTCACAGAGGGTGATAATTTTGATAGTTGCAGTCATATGTTTGAAAGGGTATGTAAACAGTATTATGTTGACAAAGGGCTCTGGGTATGGTTCATGACCCTCTTACTCAATGGTAAAGCTGTAACTGCTATTTCTAAATTATTGGATACTGGTTGCTTAAAATTATAGTACTGTAAAAAACTGCCTTTTAGAGTGCTTTAAGTTAACACCTGAAGCATATAAGAAAATCTTTTTGAGCATAGACGTAAGGCAGATGAAAGTGTGTGTGAATATATTGCTGAACTAAGCACTTATTTTCATAGGTGGGCGAGTGGATGTCAGGTCACCACTTTTGAAGAGCTGGTAGACCTTTTGGTGAGGGAACAAGCCCTTAGAACTTTGTCTGAGGACATGAGAATCTGGTTAGCAGATAGACAATGCAGTACTGCAGATGAGTTGGGGAAGAAAGGAGACCTATACCTAGCAAGCAGGACATCACTGCACAGGAAAGGGACACCCAGTGCTGCTCATGGGTCTAAGGTAACCCATGGTGGGCAGCCCAGACTGCCTCAACAGAGTCTGCCAGTAGCAGAGGAAGTCACTAGTCCAGGTACACATCCAGAAACAAGGGTTAAATGTTTTAAATGGAAACAGTGGGGCCATGTAGCATATAAATGTCCACAGAGGTAAGGTGGGGAACAAAGGCTGGGAGAGCTAGTAAGTGTGAATGACAAAATACCAGCAGTAAGTTGTATTGAGACAACAATTGTACCAAACTACCACAAGAGGTTATATCCTATCTTAGTAAATGGGAAAAAGACCACTGCTAAGAGAGAAACAGCCTCTAACCTAACCATTGTGAAGCCTGCAATGGTTAAAGAGGAGCACTACTTGCTTAGGCAGTCTACTCCAGTCAGAGCTTTAGGAGGGATCTCATTCCAAATACCTTTGGCTAGGGTTCACCTTGACTGGGAGGGTGGAAAAGGAAGCAAGCAAGTAGGTGCGTTTGAGGATATCCCTGCAGATGTCCTGATAAGGAATGATTTTGATAATGCAGTACATTGTGTGCATGCAGTTACATGTAGTCAGGCTTGGAGACAACCACGTGAGTCTGGTAGCCCAGGGGAGACCCAGACAGACTGCACACTTGCAGCCAGGACCGGTGAGGTGGTTACTTCAGGGAAGGAGATACCCTGTAGTAGTGAGACTGGAGGTGAGCCACAGCTGCTTGTGGGTACTGATGTTCCCTTGGACAGAGTGACTGCAAGGGCAGAGGTGAGTAGTAGTAGTACTCAGGCTGACAGTGAAGCACTGCTGTCAGAGGGTATCAGACTTCCTGTGGAAGGGGAGCTGGGAAGGGTTACCAAGACAGAGTTGAGACAGGCTCAGCTCTCAGACCCTACATTACAAGGCCTGAGGGAGGTAGCTAGTGAGTCACCTGATTGTCAAGGAAAAGGGGAATCTGTATACTGGGACAAAGGGTTACTGTATAGAGAGTGGACCTCTGAGGGAGTGTTAGAGGGTGAGAGAATACAACAGTTGGCAATTCCCAGAATCTACCATCTGGCACATTTAGCTATAGCTCATGATATTCCCTTTGAAGGTCACATGGGCATAAAATGTACAAAGAGAAGTATTATGCAGAACTTTTATTGGCCTGGGATTTCCAGAGATGTGACAGGGTACTGTAGGACTTGTGAGCAGTGCCAAAAGGTAGGCAAGGCAGGAGACACAGTGAAATCTCCTTTGATGCCTTTGCCTGTTATTGAGGAGCCATTACAGAGGGTAGCTATGGATATTGTGGGGCCTCTGAGTACCTTGAGTTTCACAGAGAAGATGTATATCCTAGTGGTAGTAAATTATGCTACCAGATACCCTGAGGCAGTGGCATTGCCTCCATTGAGGCAGAAAAGGTGGATAATGCTTTTGTTAGATATATATTTGGAAATTTATAAATGCATGCACTTCTGTTTGCTAGTTAGAGGCATATGCACTTATGTTGCTATAATATATGTAGGAATAATATAGTCAGATAGATGCATACATTTCTGTTTGCTAGAGTACATATATTAAAGGGTTAAACTGTTTTCAGCTAAAAATTAAATAAATAAATAAATAAAACAAAATGTATCTGTATGTAACATGCCGGTACAGCTTGAGAAAAATGCTGATAAGGATAAACTGAATGTTTAGTGTTTGACGCAAGCTTCATGTGTTACAGATAAGGATGCAGGTGTAAGGAAGAAACCAAGGTAGAGGCAAAAACAACTTACTGAACTGTCATGTAATTCACCTTGAAACAAGAACACAATGGAGCATATTAACAGACTGCATGACATCATTGAAAGACTGTTTCACACAGAAACATTCTCAAACAGGAAAAACTCCCTAAAATGTTAATAAACAGACAGTATGACACCAGAAAATACCAAAGTAATGACTTTGAGAGTTCCCAAAAGACTGCTTTCATAAGAATGTATGTATGTGAGATGTAATCTAATTTCTTGTTAGATCTGTGGAGATCTGCATACTGGAGAACATATTTTATGTTGCATGAGAAGCAACTTGAAGACAGTAAACCCTGCAAACTGTACATTATTGTATGTGTCGTCTGTTATATAGACAAGTTATTAGTTTCTGCACAAGAAAGATAATAATAATATACTGCTGAAAAGGTTAATAATCTGCAAAGTTTATGTGTACTAACCAGACTTTGTTTTTACAAGGCACTTTTTCTACCAGGCACTAACACAAAAGCTGCAGCCGGCAACTTCAGTAAGTAAAAAAAGACAATCAATCATTCATTTTAAATAACTTTTCGGCTTTGTTAAAAATTTTAAGCAGCGTAGGTCCCCCACCCCCAAAAAAACATACTGACTGACAGAGGTGCCAATTTTATGTCAGACGTGTTGGCTTGTCTGTGGAAGCACTGTTGGGTGAAACACTTTAGGACCATTTCCTACCATCCCCAGAGTAATAGGCTTATGGAGAGGTTAAACTCTACACTCAAGTCCATGTTACGGGCATTTGCAGACCAGTTCAAGGAGTGGGAAAAATATTTGCCCCATCTGTTTTCTTACAAATAGCTTCCCCCAGAATCCACAGGTTTTTCACCCTTTGAGTTGCTGGATGGGCATAGGTGAGGGGACCTTCAGATTTGATCCGAGATGAGTGGGAGGGTGAGTGTGAATCCCACAAGTAGTCTGTTGTTGCATATGTCCTAAACTGCAGGACAAGACTCATGGAGCAAATGGGCTTGACCCAGGAGAACCTGGCAAAATCTCAATAGCAGAAAAACGTCTGGTATGATAGGAATGCTAGAGAGTATGCTGTAGGGCAGTGGGTAATGGTTCTCATTCCTGTCAGACACAACAAGTTGCAGGCAGCTTGGGAGGGACACTTCAAGGTGGTAAGGTAGGTCAGTGATGTTAACTACATGGTAGAACTGCTAGGCAGGAGGCAGGGGCATAAATTATACCATCTTAACATGATGAATCCTTACATTGATAGAGATGCCCCTGTGCTGAGCATTTGCAGTAAATGGTGGAAGGAGTCTGAGAGGGATCTGGTGATTGATCACCTCAGTGAAACTTGGACTGACATCTCAGTGGAAGGGGTAGCAATGTCTCAGCAACTATCTCCTTACCCTGGTTTGAGAAATCTGAGCAGTGTTACAGGAGTTTGGGGACATGTTCACTGAGAAACCAGGGTGCACCCACCTGGTGCAGCACCATGTGGATACTGGATCCCAAAGTCCTATTAAGCAGGTCCCTATAGGGTGCCTGAGAGTGTCAAACAGACTCTGAGGGAGAAGATACAGGAAATGCTGGAACTAGGGGGAATCCAGGAGTCCAGCAGTCCCTGGGCCTCTGCAGTGGTGCTGGTACCAAAGAAGGATGGCAGCACCAGGTTTTGTGTGGACTACAGAAAATGAAATAGTCACACAGACTCAGATACTTACCCCATGCCTAGGACAGATTAAGCCCTAAAGAAGCTGGGTTGGGCTAAATATCTTACCGCTATTGATCTTACCAAGGGTTACTGGCAGGTGCCCTTGACTCCCAGTGCCAGAGAGAGGTCAGCCTTTGTGACTCCGTTTGGCTTGTATGAGTTCATGAAGATGCCCTTTGGGATGAAAAATGCCCCAGGAACTTTCCAGAGGCTGGTAGATCATTTCCTAGCAGGAGCAGGAGATTTTGCCCTTGCTTACCTAGCTGATATTGCCATCTACAGCTGTTCCTGGCAAGAGCACCTTCAGCATATCAGTGAGGTGCTGGGCAGACTACAGAGGGCAAAGTTGACCATTAAACCCAGTAAGTGTCAGCTGGGTATGGCAGAGGTCTCCTACCTGGGACATAGAGTAGGGAGTGGTAAGATTAGGCCAGAACCTACCAAAGTGGAAGCCATTCAGGCATGGCCTGCCCCTTTACCAAAAAACAAGTGAGGGCATTCTTAGGAACAGCAGGTTACTGCAGAAAGTTTGCCCCCAATTATAGTACCATAGCTGCTCCTCCTCACAGACCTGACAAGGAAAAACAAGGCAGATAAGGTAGTGTAAACCCCAGCATGTGAGCAGGCATTCCAGAAGCTTTGAGAGGACTCTCTGTGTTAGCCAGTCCAGATTACAGCAAATAATTTGTTGTGCAGGTGGATGCTTCAAACCATGGGCTGGGGGCTGTACTCAGCCAGGTCTCCTCAGAGGGAGTGGAGCACCCAGTAGTATATCTCAGCCATAGGCTCCAACCCAGGGAGGAATGCAGGATGGAACCCAGGATGCAGCTGTAGAAAAGGAATGTCTAGTCATAGTGTGGGCACTGCAGAAACTTCAACCTTATCTGTATGGAAGGAAATTCACTGTAGTTACAGACCACAATCCCTTAACCTGGCTACATCAAGCCAGCCAGCAAAATGCCAAGTTACTAAGGTGGAGCCTAGGGTTACAAGCATATAATATGACAGTGCAGCACTGCAGTGGGGTTAGCAATGCCAACGCAGATGGGCTCTCAAGACCAGAATTGGGGTGAGGTATTCCCAGATAGTCAACCCTCTCAAGAAGAGTTTCTCAAAGACACTTGAAAAACTAGCTTGGGTTTTTTTGGGGGGGTGTAACACAGGAAAATGCTGCCAGCCCAACTATCTGGAATTTTGTAACTAATTCTATGTCATTTGTGAATATTGATATGATTTATACAGAAGTGTGTGTAAGGTACTGAGCTAAAATGTAACC
Source organism: Protopterus annectens (assembly GCF_019279795.1). NCBI lineage: Eukaryota > Metazoa > Chordata > Ceratodontiformes > Protopteridae > Protopterus > Protopterus annectens. The sequence continues at coordinate 1,625,049,439 of NC_056733.1, read as the reverse complement.
ACAGCATGCCCTGTTGGAATAGAACAGGAATGTACCTATACTATTGTGACTGTTTAGATTTTTATATTTAATGGAACGTGGGACACAAGAGGTTAACTTAAAAATAATTCAGAGAAAATAGTTAAAATTAAATTGCTTCATAACTATGTAATAAAAGAGGTGTTATCTCTCAGTTTCAGGGCAGTAGCAGACACAATATCTAGAGCTAGAAGTTTTTTGTATTGCCTTGAAAGAGAAGAAATTACTAAGTTTAAGATGTAGAAGTGTTTTATTGTTTTATGACTTCCAGGATCTGCAAACATCTGAGAGATATATGTCTTTCACAGGAAGATGCTGAAATTCTGTTAGTTTCTGACAAAGGGGGTTTAGCTTGAGAACTGACATAGGGAGACAAAAAGTGATGTCATCCAAGCTAACCCAGCAGTAATACTTAGTATTAATTTAAGAATTGTCTCAGAGAGAGACTGAGCATTTTGTATTTTGTCTTTGACCTAACAACATCACCTGGAAACATCCACTCACCTCTGCATTTCCCTTGCTGTATGTAAGTTTTTTAGGGCATAGTAACTTTTTTAGATTCAGACAGGAATACAGTAAAGTATAGCTTAGATTTTTTTATTTATTTGAGACTGTTCTGCTACAAAAACACCAACTACAGGAAACACAGATAATCTTGTCTTGGAAGAGGGGAGTTCTTCAAATGGAAGATTTATGAAGTTTTGTGGCCAAAGCCAAAGCCGAAAGGTCGCCACAAAGCAGAGTACCCTTCTCTCTACCAGGAAAATAAACATTGGCGCATGGAATGTCAGGACCATGTATGAGCTAAGCAAGGCAGCCCAAGTGGCAGTAGAAATGAGAAATAACAACTTGAGTTTGTTGGGAATCAGCCAGACAAGGTGGACAGGGGCTGGTCAGTGTTGATTATCTACAGGAGAGTTGTTGCTTTATTCTGGACATGAGGACAGTGAAGCACTTCACTCCCAAGGGATTGGTCTTATGGTGGCTAAACAGGCCCAGAGAGCCCTGATTGGATGGGAAGCACATGGCCCCAGGATCATCACAGCTTCATTCCGTACAAAGAAGAAGAAAATTGTAATGAATGTGGTCCAGTGCTATGCACCAACTAATGACAGTGAAGAGGAAGATAAAGATCAGTTTTATGAAAGATTGCAGCAGATCCTCGAGACCTACCCAGACAAAGACCTTACTATCCTTATGGGTGATATAAATGCCAAGGTCAGATCCAGTAACATAGGATATGAGCAAATCATGGGTACACATGCTCTGGGAACAATCAATGAGAATGGTGAAAGGTTTGTTGATCTATGTGCTCTCAACAATTTGGTCATTGGAGGCAGCATTTTTCCCCACAAACGGATACATAAAAATACATGGGTCTCCCCTGACTATACAACAGAAAACCAGATAGATCACATATGCATCTGTAGAAAGTTTAGAAGAACATTACAAGATGTCAGAGTGAAAATAGGAGCAGATGTAGCATCTGACCATCACTTGCTGGTGGCTAGACTGAAGCTAAAGCTAAAAAGAACCCAGGTTCAAGAGTCATCTAGGAGAATCAAATACAATGTTCATCTATTGAAAGATTCTCAGACAAAAGAACAGTTCAACATTGCACTGAAGAACAAATTTGAAGTGCTACAAGAACTGGTTGAGGAGGGTGGAGTAAACAGCTCATGGCAGAATGTGAAAAAGGCTGTAGACTTAGCTTGTCAAGAGACACTGGGACCTAAAAAGTATCATCAAAAAAAGTGGATCACTGCAGAAACACTGGTAAAGATAGAAGACAGAAAGAGGAAGAAGGCAAAAGTAAATAACAGTAAAACCATAGCTTCAAAGAGCAAGGCCCAAGAAGAATATGCAGATGCCCACAGAGAGGTCAGAAGATGCATTAAAATAGACACGAACAGTTATGTGGAACAGTTGGCAGTTGAGGCAGAACTGGCAGCTTACAGTGGTAACACAAAAATGTTGTATGATATCACCAAGCGACTTTCAGGAAAGTACAGTAAGCCAGAGAGACCTGTTAAAGATAAGCAAGGGAAAACCATCAATAGTATAGAACATCAACTGAAAAGGTGGGTGGAACACTTTGAAGAACTTCTAAACAGACCATCACCTCTAAACCCTCCAATTATTGAACCAGCCAATGAAGATCTATCAATCAATTGTGAAAAGCCAAGCAAGGAGGAGATCAGGAAAGCCATCATCCAAATGAAAAATGGGAAAGCGGCAGGACCAGATAACATCTCGGCAGAGGCCCTTAAAGTAGACCTGAATACATCAGTGGAGATGTTGTATCCACTCTTTGAAAGAATCTGGGCAGAGGAAACTGTTCCTTCAGAATGGAAAGAGAGCCATCTCATTAAGCTTCCCAAGAAAGGGGACCTTAGCAAATGCGACAACTATAGAGGCATCAATCTTCTATCAGTTCCAGGAAAAGTTTTCAACCGTATCCTTTTGGAAAGGATAAAGGACATCACTGACAAAAAGCTGAGAGAAGAGCAGGCAGGCTTCCACAAAAATAGATCATGTACTGATCAAATTGCAACGCTCAGAATAATTGTGGAACAGTCAGTTGAATGGAACTCACCATTGTATATCAACTTTGTTGACTTTGAAAAGGCGTTTGATAGCGTGGACAGAGAGACACTGTGGAGCCTTCTGAAGCACTATGGTATACCAACGAAAATAGTAAATTTGATAAAGAACTCATACAATGGTCTATCATGCAGGGTTATACATGGAGGGCAGCTCTCTGAAAGCTTTCAAGTAAAAACTGGGGTCAGGCAAGGATGCTTACTGTCACCATTCCTCTTCCTGTTAGTTATCGATTGGATTATGAAGAAATCTACTGCAGGACAGAAAAATGGGATTCAATGGACCCTATGGAATCAGCTGGAAGATCTGGACTATGCTGATGATCTCGCCCTCATCTCTCACAGCCAGCAGCAAATGCAAAACAAGACAAATTTGGTGGCAGTTACAGCACTAGAGGTGGGTCTTAACATTAACAATCTGAAGACAAAGATCCTTAAATTAAACTCCACAAATACTAACCCTATCACTCTGCAAGGGAAGCCACTGGAGGAAGTGCAGTCCTTTACCTTCCTTGGCAGCATAATTGACAAGCAGGGCGGATCAGAAGCTGATGTCAGGGCAAGGATAGGAAAAGCAAGAGCAGCCTTCATACAGTTAAATAGGATCTGGAAAACAAGAGAACTATCCTTGATCAACAAGATAAGGCTGTTTAACTCTAACGTGAAGTCAGTACTGCTGTATGGGGCAGAGATCTGGGGGTTAAACAAGACCACCACAAAAAAACTTCAGACATTTACGAATAGCTGTCTCAGGAAGATTTTACAGATTCGATGGCCAGACACTATTAGCAACACCACCCTTTTGGAAAGGACCAACCAACTTTCGATTGGGGAAGAAGTTAAGAGGAGGATGTGGAGATGGATTGGGCATACTCTTCGCAAACCAGCAAACAATATTACAAGACAGGCATTGCGCTGGAATCCTCAGGGGAAGAGAGGAAGAGGCCGCCCACGAAACACCTGGAGGCGAGACTTTGAGGCAGATGCTAAGCTTAGAGGCTACACATGGAACCAAATAGAACAGTTGGCCCAGAACAAGATTCGATGGAGAGCTGTAGTTGGTGGCCCATACCCTGTCAAGGGTGACGGGCATAAGTAAGTAAGTTCTGCAATGATGTTTTAAATATTTCCTGTGATTTTGAACTGTGATGTAACTGATTACTTGTTTAGTATTGTCTTGTTCATAGGTTCATAGGTTCATAGGTGTGTACTAGGCTAATGGCCCTGGAGCCTTTACAAGCCTAGCCCATACTATTCCATAGCATGGGCAGTCTCTGGGTTATGAACGTATCCCTCTAGCATGTTCTTTTATTATTTATTATTAAATATATTTAAAACATTTAATTGTGGCTGGCCTGTAGAGATATTTAAGCTCTTAAAGTACTTGCATATCTATTTGGTGACATTGTATAGGCCACTCCTAAATAGCCTTGCTCTTGGTCAGACTACCATTTGGATTAATAGTAACATTACACAGTAGGATTGGATACCCTTTATTAAGGGCGTTAAAGTAGCTGATAAATAGTGGCAGTGGAAACTACCTTATAGTCTGGGCAGAAGGGGGCATAGCTAGTAAACCTGAACCAGCCTTTCCCAGGAGTGTGTGTGTGTGTGCGTGTGTGTGTGTGTGTGTGTGTGTGTGTGTGTGTGTGTGTGTGTGTGTGTGTGTGTGTGTGTGTGTGTGTGTGTTTGTATATAAATCAAATCTCAAAGAGTTTCTGTGTAAGCTACTTGGGCAGGGGCACCAAGCACTGGTTGGACAAAGAGGGTGCTGGAGGTCTTGGTTGGCCACTCAGCTGAGATCACAACCATATAGCTGTGCCACTTCGGAGTCTTGTTGGTGATCTGGAGAAAGAGGGAGAATCCAGCCCCTGACTGACTGTGATCTCTGTGTGCTCTTTAGGGAAATTGCTCTTTACTGTGTGTGTGTGTGTGTGTACTTGTCATCCTCCCATTGTGTATGTCCCCCACTGTTGCCATTGGTAAGGATTGAGGCTCTCTGAATACTGTGCCAGTGCAGGGGTGTCACAGGAAGAGTCAATGGATTAAATATCACTTGTAACTTGAACTATGAGTTATCCCAAAACTGACAAAGTCTGTTATATGTTATTGTTTGGTTCTGGTAAGGCAGCAAAATGAGTGTGTCTACCCTAATGACAAAGTATTTACGTTATTGTACTAGCTGGACCTCACATATTCCAGTTTAATCAAAAGATTTTTGTGGGAATTTGATTACTTTGATTATTGCCTTCTAAAAATGTAATGAAGTTGAAGAAAAAGTACTACTTCAAAATATGTACTTTCTTTTTTATTTCCTTTGGAAATAAAAAAAAAAAAAAAAAAACATAAAGTATCTTTCATTATGCAGCTAGTTATGAGGTTATTAACTTTGTAGCAATGATGTCCAAGCACCTGTTGTTGGATTAAAGCTCTTCACACACACACACACACACACACACACACACACACACACACACACACACACACACACACACACACACACACATGTGTGTGTCTACTTCAAAGGATCAAAACACTACATCATCGAAGACCATATTATTGAGATGACATTGCCAAATCTGGAAAATAATGAATACCGGAACCACAAGAACTAACCCCAGGAAGTGAACCACTTGGCTACCAGGACAACAAAAAAAGACAATGCAGCAAGTAAAACCCACCAAAGTGGGGGACTTCACCTCCCATACCCCCTAATGTGGGGGGCTGCACCCCACTCCCCTAACTAAATATTTCTACTCCAAGATCGCACTATAGTGGCAAAAGGGCAAGGTTCACCATGGTGGCCAAGTGATTCACTTCCAGGGTTAGATTTTGTGGTTCTAGGTGTTCGATGTTTTCAGGATTCGGTGATGCCAACTCAATAATATGGTCTTTGAAGATTTGGAGCTTTGATCCTTTGAAGTAGACCCATATATATATATATATATATATATATATATATATATATATATATATATGTACATACAAATATATATATTATATATATATATATATATATATATATATATATATATATATATATATATATATATATGGCTTACTATCAAAATGTGGAATGGCACTTACAGAAAACTGGGATGGCTGAATGCGTGTTTTCCAGTTTCTGTAATGCTGATCCAGAAATGTTCGAATCCACATTAGCGAATTGTAGTGTGCATTCACTGACATGGGATCGATGTTCTGATAACAGATCTCACTACAGTGGGGATCAGGAGATTTACCCTTTTCTTCACAGCTGTGCGATCTTGGAGTTGGAATATATAATATGCAAGGGGTGGGGGGTGCAGCCCTCCCACATGGGGCATTCAAGGTGGCTTGCCCCCCTGCAAAAACATTACAGATAACATGGACTTTTGACATAACTTCCAACATTTGAATGTTAATTCTGTGGTTACCATTTCTGACATTTTGGTAATTCTGCATTACCAAATTCTGAAAATGAATTTGAACAAAATGTGGAAAAATGTGACTTTCCACGTTTTGATTGTAAACATATATATATATATATGGTTCTATCTGACTACGTCGACAAGTCAGAATGCCGACAGCGAGAACACCGACGCCAGAAGATCGAAAACGGAGAAGACCGACGGATCAAAACCCCGACGCTGAGAACATCGACATGGGAAAAGGCTGTGGATGTGGGTTGGGGCGGGTTAAGTGAGTTAGGGTTAGGGCTAGGTAAGTGTGCGACTGTGATAGTTTGTGGGTTAGGGCGGGTTAAGTGAGTTAGGGTTAGGTAAGTGTGATAGTTTGTGTTAAGTGAGTTAGGGTTAGAGTGGCGGACCTTAGGGTTAGGGTTTGGGTTAAGGTTGTAGGTAGTTGTGTATGTGAGGTTTAGTGTTGGTTTGTAAGGATTTTGGTGTGCTTGTGTTGTGTGTGTGCTTTTTGGACCGGGGATTTGTTTTGTTTGTTGCTTGTCGGGATTATGGTGTGTCGGGCATGTGAGCTTTCGTGTTTGTGAAATGTCGGTTATGTGGTGTCGGTGATTTCGGCGTTTTGACTTGTCGACGTTGTAAGATAGATCCATATATATATATATATATATATATATATATATATATATATATATATATATATATATATGTTTTCTTGTCCATTCAATATAAATAATGAGTAAAATACCACTTACTTCATTATTCAGAACTAAATAGACAACTGAATCCTGAACAACTTTTGTTCTTGCAGTGCCTTTCAAACTACTACTATTTAAAAATGTTCACAATTACTATTACAAAAATAATAACAACAACTTTTTTTTAAAGTTTTTTGTTTTGCTTATTAACTAAATATAGATAGGTATATAGAGGGAGTCATTTAAACCACTGATCAGTGTTTCACTGTAACTCAGTTCACTGGGAAAATATTATTGATGCATTAGTTTACCGGAATGATTAAATGTTATCCAAATAGAATAGAAAATAATGGAGATAAGGAAGTTGCTCCTGTAAAAACTGTTATGTTACATTATGTGGTTTGACAATGGGAAGAAGCCTACAAATTAGATATTACAGTTTTTGACAGATTTCTGGGTTATTTAGCAAAACTGGGTCTCTCGGGGCAAGGAAGCTTGCTCCTTTTTCAACTGCTGTGTCGTCCTGGAGTTAGAGATATAGGTAATTGGGGAGTCTGGGTTTGTTCCCTTACATAAACAACTGATGTTGCATTTACGCGCAAATTCAATGGTGTGGTGTGTGTGTGTGTGGGTGTGTGGGTGTGTGGGTGTGTGGGTGTGTGAGTGTGTGTGTGTGTGTGTGTGTGTGTGTGTGTGTGTGTGTGTGTGTGTGTGTGTGTGTGTGTGTGTGTGTGTGTGTGTGTGTTTTACAATATACTGCAGAAGGACTAGCCACCTGGCAGTGTGAACATTGTCTCTAGGTGTTGGTTGCTGTTGCTGTAACACTCCAACCTCATGTACAAAATGGGAAAAGGGGGGGTGATGTCTCTGCTGAGACTGAATCTTGATTATCCAACAAGAGACCCTATCATTCACTCAGTTTATCTATCTATCTATCTATCTATCTATCTATCTATCTATCTATCTATCTATCTATCTATCTATCTATCTATCTGTCTGTCTGTCTGTCTGTCTATCTATCTATCTATCTATCTATCTATCTATCTATCTATCTATCTATCTATCTATCTATCTATCTATCTTTCTGTCTATCTATCTTTATAATATCCTGTTTCTATATAATTATAAAGTATTTTCTGGATCATGACAGTGGTATAAAATCTGCCATGCATGTATCAAACTGAATACGCACACATTTTAGCCACTCTTGTAAAGCACAATGTGATTTCATTCACTGTGCATGTTGATAAATGTATGTTCACATTCTTACTCTATTATTTTGGATCTTAGAGCTGCTTTGGAATTCAAGGCATTAGTATAGGATGACAATTTATCTTTTACGGGTAATGCTGTAAGGTAATATGCAGTAGAAGACAGCCCAATGATAATCAGTAAGCTGGTTTATAACTCTCTGTAAAATAATGTAAGCCTTAGAGGAAAATTACTGGTGAGGCAAGTTCCAACAGCATCACATTTATCCAGATTATCCAAATGAAAACAAAATATAAAACATAAAAAATGTTCAGTAATGTCTAGGAAGATGAATGAGACCATGTTCATATGGGAACGTGTAATGAATTTAAAACAGATTTACTAAGTAAGAAAAAAAATACCTCACATATAACGATTTAAAACAATAAACATTATGAAATTTGATGAAATGCTCTTGGCACAACATCAATATTTTCTGTCAGAGCTAAATTGAAAGTACAAGAAGAAACACTTCTCCCAGCATGATTAAACTGAATTACAAAACTAAGACGTTAAATATGTACAAACTACAGCGGAAAATATGTGCATTACATTAACTTGTTAGAGCAATATTACCAAACAAGGTTAATTTAGATTTTCATGTATTTATTTATTTACTGGTGTATGTAGGTGGACTGAACTTAGAAGTTTATAGATTTGATTGTCACAGTTATGACCTACTGCCCTTAAAAAGCTTCATTGCTGTAAGCCCGTGTTGATATTTTTACTTCCTATTTAACTATGAAAATTATTTTTAAAAAACTTAGTGACTGATTTGTTCTGACTGTAAGGAAAAGCATATTCCATAGTCTTTGAAGGCATTGTGTAAGGTAAAGATATGTATTTTATTTAATTTATTAATTTGATAAATTTGTAGGCGTAAGTGAATTGGTCCATCTCTTGATACTTTAGTCATGACCCACACAATAAGGGCAAAGGTTAATGGAACATATATGGACACTTATAGTAACCAGCTGACAAGCTTGTTTTTTGAAGGTGGGATGAAACAGAAGTATGTGGAGAAAGCTGAAATGTACATGAAGGGAACATTTTAGTATTGGGTTCCACAATGTAGTGTTAGCTTTGCCAGTGGTGCATTGCAAGCACAGACTTTCAAACAAAACCAGATCAGACACTGGTTTATACAGTAGGCCAAATTTACCTCTAAGTAATATAGAAAAACTATTATAACAATTCATGAAACCTTAAGTTTTTGCACCATTTGCTATTTTTGGGAGCAGTGTAGTCCACTGACCATGGTTTCCTTGATGCTACCTTCAATGGGCATATTTTAATGTATAGTCCCTTAACTGGAAGCAAACTATTTTAATTAGTGACATCAAGTAACAGTGGGGGTAAGAATGGTTGTGCTTTTCCTGACTATTGTGTGATTTTTAGAGTTAGTACATTCAGTGATGTGGAAGGTGGGGAGTACAACCATCTCCACCCAGACATACAAGCACACAAGGTGGGAGCATAAGGCTTGTCTCCCTGCAAAAAAAAAAAAACACTTTATTTTTCTTTTCTTATTGTTTTAATGGATCTGTGAGTGAAATTGTGTAACAATGTAGTTAAGGAAGTTTGTCAGCTCCCTGTTGAAATGTCAGCAGTCAAACTGGCGAGTGCAAAAAGCTAAAAAAAGACAGAGAACACATAGAAGAGTGAAACTTGAAAATTGCTCTTCTCCTTAAAACTACTTTTTGAAAGGGGGAGGACAAGCCACCCCTGCACCCCTCACACCCCCAAACTTATGCATACCAACTCCAAGATCGCCATACCTTGGAGCAAAGGAAATATTCTGAGAAATGGTATCTTGGACTTAGTATATGTAAGTCTGTTCTTTTGGCCATTTATTCTCCACATTTCAGGACTCGCTCTAGCAGGCCCAGCATTTCAAATGGTTACCAAGTTTGTCCTTATCTCCACTTTTGAACAATCTTAGAGTTAGTATGTTTAGAGGTGCATTGGTGTGGGACTGCATTCCCCACATGGGGAGGGGGTTCAGCCAGCCCCCCACCACACACAAAAAGACATGTTACTTCATTTGTCCATGGTCTTCACATGGTTTTTAATTGTTCTGAGATCTTGGGTCTTGATTTATTTTCACAATGAACCAGATACCAATGAATGTTTGGGAGGTGACCCAATATTGAATCAATATTTCCTGTTAAGGAATAATTTTCTTTTAAGTTCTTTCAGATGGCCTGTGTAAAGGCTATAGAATGGAGTGATATATTTGATAATGGGCTGGATCAGCGAACTGTGAAGTGATGCAGTGTCCTCCTCAGAATGGCTAGGCTCATCCTTTAGAATTAGATAGACAACAGCATATGCTTTTCTAACTCTGGTAGATGCACTCTGATTTAAGTTTAGACTTCTGTCTGCTACTGGTTCTAGGTCTTTAATGATGGTGTCATTTTTTTATGATCCGATATTTAATTCATATTTATAATTTATGTCCTCTTTCTTGAGTGTCATAATGTTAAATTAATTATTTTATTTATTTTATTTGCTTTTGTTTGCTGGGAAAGTCTGACTGGGACTAGTAGCCCATTTTCAGCAGATGACTGGGAAGAAACGTTTCATTAACATAAGACAGTACAAAAAAAATTTGTACAAAAACAACAAAAATAGCAATTCAAGTTATGGGGATTGACATTACTGATGAGGTCATTATTCTTGCAACAGGTATGTATTTTTATAGACTCTTTCTGAGAACGTTGGCAAATTGTGTCACCCAATTTCTAATCAGTGGCATATTTGTCTACCAATAGTCCAGTGTCATACTTCAGACCTTTATATTAGGAAGCATCTCAAGCTATCAAATTCAGTTTTGCAGAAGGCCAGTTTAGTGAAACAAATTATGCTGAAATAACTTTCTCTGAACCTTGGAGAGAGAAATCCGCTACACCCCCCAAACTTAAATATAGCTAATATGAGGTCACACAACAGGGAGAAAAAAGGAAAAACTCCACTTTTGGTTAAAGTTGTGGGGATAATTTCTCAGTCAAACTGACTTTCACTCAAATTACATTAGATAAATTGACTGGCCGACTTATAGGATCCCATTTTCAGTCACAACCTAGATACAGAAATAAAAAAAACAATAGTCAAAACTACAGCTTAGTACAGTGAAATCAGTCGTACATCACCTAAGATCAAGTAGTAAATTCAAAATGCAAACAACACAAACAAATTAGATCATACATCATGTTTACTCTGAAACTGAAGCAACATGTGGATATCAGAGTGCAACCAGTCAAAACATCAGAGGGTATAACCAGCAATATTCCACACTCCTGCCCATTACAAAGACCACTATTCACAAAGTGGGGAATTAAGTAATACCAGTCTAACAGCTGTTCTGGGCTTTATTTTTAACACAGACATGGAAGACAGATTTAAATTTAACAAATGTGGAAAGACATCCCCAGTTAATAAATAAATAAATAAATAAATAAATAAATAAATAAACAAACAAACAAATAAATAAATAAATAAAAGCCTAGTAATACAAGTATGTATATACTACAATACAGAATAAAAGAGCGGATTAATGAACTCCATGCAACCATTCGCCCATGGAAAGAGCTGTATGGTCATGCTCATGCTCTGGAAAGCAAGCCTTGAATCTACAAATCTACCTAGGGTATAGACTATTAGTTCATGACTTACCATATGAAGGCAGCCATTTAATAGAGACCTTAAGTGAGGCAAGGTGGAAGGAGAAGGAGACAAGTGACTAGGGAGTGGAAGAAGATCTAGAAGTGGGTCAATTATTAGATGCAGTCACAGAGATGCTGTTGTCAGCCATTTTGTCTAAGTGCTCAGCAAGTGAGATGGGAAGGATATATAGACCAGAGCAGGAAATTTCAATGATATCAGCTGAAAAATTAGGATTTCTCTTCCATTACAGTGATATCTGGGGGGTTGGAACAGGCTGCTTTGTTTATTCTTCAAAGTCTGTGTTTTGCTGCATAACGTGCTGTACCGTATCCCAGGCACTTAAACCAGAAATTTGTTGTAATGAACAGGGCTAACTCAAGGAAAGGAGAATCCATTCAGTCTGTGCTAAGCTCAGAAAAATAACTTACAAGGGTAACAGAATACTCAAAACATGTTCTAAGACAGCATTGCAGCCTGAGGGGTCAATAATTGGTTGCCACCTGTTACTTGTCAGCATAATCCAAAGAAAGTATTGTGAATCTGGAATGAAAGAACTGTGTGTAGTATGCTTCCTGGGTTAAGCTATGTTTTGGTAAATGTATATCACCAGTTCAGGAAGGATCAGTCTCTTTGACTTAACTGCTATTGCCACAAGCCCTTAGGGTTTGATCTATGATAGTCTGCTACTCCCCACTAAACACTGTGGCTCGAGATGCATGAGAATGGAAGAGTTTAGCTGATACAACAAAGAATGCTGGTGACCCTTATAGGTTCATAGTTTCATAGGTGTGTACTAAGCTAATGGCCCTGGAGCCTTTACAAGCCTAGCCTATAGAAGCGCTCTGTCATCGTGCCACCTGATGTTAGTTCCCAGTGCCTCTATCAAGTAGAGCCACTGGAGTGATCCCAGGGTGAATTTTCTATTACCCACTCACTTATCAAGATTTCTCTTGAAGAGGGTCAGCGAGGTGCTTTGCTTGACATGTATGGGAAGTCTATTCCAGAGCATGGGCAGTCTCTGGGTGAGGAACCTGTCCCTTCAGCATGTTCTGTTGATTGTGGTAATGAGGTTGAGGTCTCTGGAGCGTGTAGTGTGGAGGGTTTGGGATTTATTTAGATGTAGTATTTCTAACAGAGCTGGGTCAGACATGGCTTTGTAAGTCAAGTAGAAATCATTTCTAAGTTGGTGATATGAGACAGGGAATAGCTGGAGTCTTTTGAGTCTGTCCATGTAGGATATGTGTTTAATGCCTATGATCCTCTTTGTGAGGTACTTCGGTGGCCTCTCCACTTGTTGCAGGTGTCTAGTGAGGTACATGCCAAATGGGGCTTTATACTTGATGATTGGTCTAATGAGGGAAGAGTAGAGAGAGACAATGACCTCTTTCTTCCTGGATGCAAAACCCTTGGTAATGAGATGTGCCACATAGAAGGACTTTCTGACCACAGTGGCAATGTGGTGGTTGAAGGAAAGGTTGCTGTCAACCTGCATCTCCAGATCTCTTATAACACCTTTGGTGTTCAGTGGGCTCCCATCAATGTGGTAATTAGTGGTAATTGAGTTTTTACCAAAGGGGATGATGAAAAATTTTTGGCGTTAAGCTTAAGGTCATGGTTTTGACACCAGTCATTGGTCTCAGTGAGGCCTTTCTGTAGGATGTCTACATCACTTGGGGAGTTAATAATGGTTCCCAGCTTGCAGTCTTCTGTGAACTTGGTCACCCAGAGTCCCTTTGTGTTGGCCTGGACTTCTGAGAAGTAGATGCCGAACAGGAGAGGACCCTTAAAATGTTAAACTGATACAGGTGAACTACATCTCACGTGTGTAAGATTGAAGTTGACAGCCAGCCTATAATACTGATGAACAAAGAGGTCAATGGAGACTAAGGAGTGAAGATGATCGGAGAAGTCAAATATGTCACTAATGAATTCCAGAGCAGCTTAGGGTGGTGTAGCCATAATGTCATCACTGCATGGGAAGCTGATATTACTAATGGAAGGGTACCCCTACTGGCTGGAAAAAAGCAGCACCGGACAACATTACTGGCATTTTATGGAAAAGGGAGGTTGATGAAATAGTAGAGTCATAACAGTACCCTTGCAGGAAGGCAGGACATTCTGAAGAAAAAAATATGTCTAATACCACTGAAATGAAGGGTGCAGTATTTGTGGATAAGCTGAATGAAGAAATAGCCATAAGGAGTATTCTTATGGTTACACTGACTGTGACATGGTCAGACTCTGCATCTGAAGAAACTCTGCAATGCTTAGCAAGTAAAAAAGAAGAGAAACATGTTGAAGGTGAAGCTGACATTACACAGGGGAGTCTTTAGCCACATATTTTAGGGCATGTGTAAGCTAGGAGATGGAATGTCAGAAGTTACAGGTTGCCTCTATCCATTAGAGACATAGTAACAGCCCAGGGTGAATTTCTGATTTCAATCCACTGGTTCAGGTCATGCTTGAATATGGTCAGAGAAGAACTTTGCTTCACATAGACGGTTAGCCTGTTCCAGAGAAGGGATATTATCTGTGACACATACCTGTCCATCCAACATGTCCTATGTATGTTGCAAACAAGGTTTAAGTGCCAGGATAGGGAAGTTCTAATGCTATTTGTTTGCTGATATACAAGAGATCCATCAGAGTGGGATCCTGGGATGCCTTATATGCAAGACATACCGTATTTCCCCAAAAATAAGACCGGGTCTTATACTCTTTCCCCTGCCAAAATACGCATTAGGGTTTATTATCAGGGGATGCCTAATTTACCCACACCATCCAACAGTCTACCTTTATTCATTTATTCATGTACAAGAATCAACATTTATTAATGAACAAAAATTGACGTTTATTCATGTACAAAAATTGACATTTATTCATGTACACAAATTGACATTTATTTCATACTTTTCTGTTATTGGACCACAGTTCTAATGTGTTAAAACAGTTGTGTGAGAATTCTACATAAACAGTGCACCAAACATTTCAACTTCAGAATATCTGCACCTTGGCTTTCACAGTTATTCAAACACAGTCATGTCATCTGCTTCTGGAACATTGTCATAAGTGTTCAACCCCCGAATTTTGACCTGAATTTCTTGTGACTCCATTTCCTGTAGAACAATTGGCCTCAATCTGTCATACCTAGCAATAGAGCTCTCCTTAAATGAGCACTGCTTGTCCAAGTAGCCTGCTCGTAGTGCACTGGCAACACATCTGTCGGTAATTTTATCCCATGAATTTTTCACCCAAGTCACGAGCTCTTGCAGGCTAGGCTTCACAAAGTTTTCATGCTGATTTCTCTCCATTTTATTTTCAGTGTAGTTATTGAGTTCCATGCACAAATGGTCCTTGAATGGCTTGTTTATTGCAATATCAACAGTTTGGAGATAAGCAGTCATTCCTGTGGGAATCATTATTCAATCTATTCTTCTCTGTGCAAGGAATTTTTTTATTACTTTAGCACGGTGAGTGCTGGCTGAATCCCAGACTAGCAGACCTCTTTTGCCACCTCATAAAACAAGTGGCAGCATTACATCGACCCACTTTCTTATAGCTGCTTGTGTGCACCAGGCTTTTTCGGTTTCAAGGCTTTAAAACCTCAGCTTTGGCCAGCTAAGAACTTGGTTATATTCAACTGGACGTATAAGAGAATTTAAGTACCTTTATCTGCACTTTTAAAAAAAAAATACAGTATTTAATTTGATTTAAACTGTGTATGAAGGAGTGTTGAAGGAATATTTAACTGAAGTTATTCTGCTCTTCAGTAACTTGAACTGAAGCTAGTGTTGGCTGAATTTTGTTATTTGCTAGTAATTACAGGTGTGGGGGTAGCCACATTCTTTGATTTCCTGTCCTTGCATATTTAACTGGTGCATGTGAAATAATTCCTGCTTTAAAACCTCAGCTTTGGCCAGCTAAGAACTTGGTTATATTCAACTGGACGTATAAGAGAATTTAAGTACCTTTATCTGCACTTTTAAAAAAAAAAATACAGTATTTAATTTGATTTAAACTGTGTATGAAGGAGTGTTGAAGGAATATTTAACTGAAGTTATTCTGCTCTTCAGTAACTTGAACTGAAGCTAGTGTTGGCTGAATTTTGTTATTTGCTAGTAATTACAGGTGTGGGGGTAGCCACATTCTTTGATTTCCTGTCCTTGCATATTTAACTGGTGCATGTGAAATAATTCCTGCTTTAAAACCTCAGCTTTGGCCAGCTAAGAACTTGGTTATATTCAACTGGACGTATAAGAGAATTTAAGTACCTTTATCTGCACTTTTAAAAAAAAAATACAGTATTTAATTTGATTTAAACTGTGTATGAAGGAGTGTTGAAGGAATATTTAACTGAAGTTATTCTGCTCTTCAGTAACTTGAACTGAAGCTAGTGTTGGCTGAATTTTGTTATTTGCTAGTAATTACAGGTGTGGGGGTAGCCACATTCTTTGATTTCCTGTCCTTGCATATTTAACTGGTGCATGTGAAATAATTCCTGCTTTAAAACCTCAGCTTTGGCCAGCTAAGAACTTGGTTATATTCAACTGGACGTATAAGAGAATTTAAGTACCTTTATCTGCACTTTTAAAAAAAAATACAGTATTTAATTTGATTTAAACTGTGTATGAAGGAGTGTTGAAGGAATATTTAACTGAAGTTATTCTGCTCTTCAGTAACTTGAACTGAAGCTAGTGTTGGCTGAATTTTGTTATTTGCTAGTAATTACAGGTGTGGGGGTAGCCACATTCTTTGATTTCCTGTCCTTGCATATTTAACTGGTGCATGTGAAATAATTCCTGCTTTAAAACCTCAGCTTTGGCCAGCTAAGAACTTGGTTATATTCAACTGGACGTATAAGAGAATTTAAGTACCTTTATCTGCACTTTTAAAAAAAAAATACAGTATTTAATTTGATTTAAACTGTGTATGAAGGAGTGTTGAAGGAATATTTAACTGAAGTTATTCTGCTCTTCAGTAACTTGAACTGAAGCTAGTGTTGGCTGAATTTTGTTATTTGCTAGTAATTACAGGTGTGGGGGTAGCCACATTCTTTGATTTCCTGTCCTTGCATATTTAACTGGTGCATGTGAAATAATTCCTGCTTTAAAACCTCAGCTTTGGCCAGCTAAGAACTTGGTTATATTCAACTGGACGTATAAGAGAATTTAAGTACCTTTATCTGCACTTTTAAAAAAAAAATACAGTATTTAATTTGATTTAAACTGTGTATGAAGGAGTGTTGAAGGAATATTTAACTGAAGTTATTCTGCTCTTCAGTAACTTGAACTGAAGCTAGTGTTGGCTGAATTTTGTTATTTGCTAGTAATTACAGGTGTGGGGGTAGCCACATTCTTTGATTTCCTGTCCTTGCATATTTAACTGGTGCATGTGAAATAATTCCTGCTTTAAAACCTCAGCTTTGGCCAGCTAAGAACTTGGTTATATTCAACTGGACGTATAAGAGAATTTAAGTACCTTTATCTGCACTTTTTAAAAAAAAATACAGTATTTAATTTGATTTAAACTGTGTATGAAGGAGTGTTGAAGGAATATTTAACTGAAGTTATTCTGCTCTTCAGTAACTTGAACTGAAGCTAGTGTTGGCTGAATTTTGTTATTTGCTAGTAATTACAGGTGTGGGGGTAGCCACATTCTTTGATTTCCTGTCCTTGCATATTTAACTGGTGCATGTGAAATAATTCCTGCTTTAAAACCTCAGCTTTGGCCAGCTAAGAACTTGGTTATATTCAACTGGACGTATAAGAGAATTTAAGTACCTTTATCTGCACTTTTTAAAAAAAAAATACAGTATTTAATTTGATTTAAACTGTGTATGAAGGAGTGTTGAAGGAATATTTAACTGAAGTTATTCTGCTCTTCAGTAACTTGAACTGAAGCTAGTGTTGGCTGAATTTTGTTATTTGCTAGTAATTACAGGTGTGGGGGTAGCCACATTCTTTGATTTCCTGTCCTTGCATATTTAACTGGTGCATGTGAAATAATTCCTGCTTTAAAACCTCAGCTTTGGCCAGCTAAGAACTTGGTTATATTCAACTGGACGTATAAGAGAATTTAAGTACCTTTATCTGCACTTTTAAAAAAAAATACAGTATTTAATTTGATTTAAACTGTGTATGAAGGAGTGTTGAAGGAATATTTAACTGAAGTTATTCTGCTCTTCAGTAACTTGAACTGAAGCTAGTGTTGGCTGAATTTTGTTATTTGCTAGTAATTACAGGTGTGGGGGTAGCCACATTCTTTGATTTCCTGTCCTTGCATATTTAACTGGTGCATGTGAAATAATTCCTGCTTTAAAACCTCAGCTTTGGCCAGCTAAGAACTTGGTTATATTCAACTGGACGTATAAGAGAATTTAAGTACCTTTATCTGCACTTTTTTAAAAAAAATACAGTATTTAATTTGATTTAAACTGTGTATGAAGGAGTGTTGAAGGAATATTTAACTGAAGTTATTCTGCTCTTCAGTAACTTGAACTGAAGCTAGTGTTGGCTGAATTTTGTTATTTGCTAGTAATTACAGGTGTGGGGTAGCCACATTCTTTGATTTCCTGTCCTTGCATATTTAACTGGTGCATGTGAAATAATTCCTGCTTTAAAACCTCAGCTTTGGCCAGCTAAGAACTTGGTTATATTCAACTGGACGTATAAGAGAATTTAAGTACCTTTATCTGCACTTTTTAAAAAAAATACAGTATTTAATTTGATTTAAACTGTGTATGAAGGAGTGTTGAAGGAATATTTAACTGAAGTTATTCTGCTCTTCAGTAACTTGAACTGAAGCTAGTGTTGGCTGAATTTTGTTATTTGCTAGTAATTACAGGTGTGGGGGTAGCCACATTCTTTGATTTCCTGTCCTTGCATATTTAACTGGTGCATGTGAAATAATTCCTGCTTTAAAACCTCAGCTTTGGCCAGCTAAGAACTTGGTTATATTCAACTGGACGTATAAGAGAATTTAAGTACCTTTATCTGCACTTTTTTAAAAAAAAAAAATACAGTATTTAATTTGATTTAAACTGTGTATGAAGGAGTGTTGAAGGAATATTTAACTGAAGTTATTCTGCTCTTCAGTAACTTGAACTGAAGCTAGTGTTGGCTGAATTTTGTTATTTGCTAGTAATTACAGGTGTGGGGGTAGCCACATTCTTTGATTTCCTGTCCTTGCATATTTAACTGGTGCATGTGAAATAATTCCTGCTTTAAAACCTCAGCTTTGGCCAGCTAAGAACTTGGTTATATTCAACTGGACGTATAAGAGAATTTAAGTACCTTTATCTGCACTTTTTAAAAAAAAAATACAGTATTTAATTTGATTTAAACTGTGTATGAAGGAGTGTTGAAGGAATATTTAACTGAAGTTATTCTGCTCTTCAGTAACTTGAACTGAAGCTAGTGTTGGCTGAATTTTGTTATTTGCTAGTAATTACAGGTGTGGGGGTAGCCACATTCTTTGATTTCCTGTCCTTGCATATTTAACTGGTGCATGTGAAATAATTCCTGCTTTAAAACCTCAGCTTTGGCCAGCTAAGAACTTGGTTATATTCAACTGGACGTATAAGAGAATTTAAGTACCTTTATCTGCACTTTTAAAAAAAAAATACAGTATTTAATTTGATTTAAACTGTGTATGAAGGAGTGTTGAAGGAATATTTAACTGAAGTTATTCTGCTCTTCAGTAACTTGAACTGAAGCTAGTGTTGGCTGAATTTTGTTATTTGCTAGTAATTACAGGTGTGGGGGTAGCCACATTCTTTGATTTCCTGTCCTTGCATATTTAACTGGTGCATGTGAAATAATTCCTGCTTTAAAACCTCAGCTTTGGCCAGCTAAGAACTTGGTTATATTCAACTGGACGTATAAGAGAATTTAAGTACCTTTATCTGCACTTTTTAAAAAAAAATACAGTATTTAATTTGATTTAAACTGTGTATGAAGGAGTGTTGAAGGAATATTTAACTGAAGTTATTCTGCTCTTCAGTAACTTGAACTGAAGCTAGTGTTGGCTGAATTTTGTTATTTGCTAGTAATTACAGGTGTGGGGGTAGCCACATTCTTTGATTTCCTGTCCTTGCATATTTAACTGGTGCATGTGAAATAATTCCTGCTTTAAAACCTCAGCTTTGGCCAGCTAAGAACTTGGTTATATTCAACTGGACGTATAAGAGAATTTAAGTACCTTTATCTGCACTTTTTAAAAAAAATACAGTATTTAATTTGATTTAAACTGTGTATGAAGGAGTGTTGAAGGAATATTTAACTGAAGTTATTCTGCTCTTCAGTAACTTGAACTGAAGCTAGTGTTGGCTGAATTTTGTTATTTGCTAGTAATTACAGGTGTGGGGGTAGCCACATTCTTTGATTTCCTGTCCTTGCATATTTAACTGGTGCATGTGAAATAATTCCTGCTTTAAAACCTCAGCTTTGGCCAGCTAAGAACTTGGTTATATTCAACTGGACGTATAAGAGAATTTAAGTACCTTTATCTGCACTTTTTAAAAAAAAATACAGTATTTAATTTGATTTAAACTGTGTATGAAGGAGTGTTGAAGGAATATTTAACTGAAGTTATTCTGCTCTTCAGTAACTTGAACTGAAGCTAGTGTTGGCTGAATTTTGTTATTTGCTAGTAATTACAGGTGTGGGGTAGCCACATTCTTTGATTTCCTGTCCTTGCATATTTAACTGGTGCATGTGAAATAATTCCTGCTTTAAAACCTCAGCTTTGGCCAGCTAAGAACTTGGTTATATTCAACTGGACGTATAAGAGAATTTAAGTACCTTTATCTGCACTTTTTAAAAAAAATACAGTATTTAATTTGATTTAAACTGTGTATGAAGGAGTGTTGAAGGAATATTTAACTGAAGTTATTCTGCTCTTCAGTAACTTGAACTGAAGCTAGTGTTGGCTGAATTTTGTTATTTGCTAGTAATTACAGGTGTGGGGGTAGCCACATTCTTTGATTTCCTGTCCTTGCATATTTAACTGGTGCATGTGAAATAATTCCTGCTTTAAAACCTCAGCTTTGGCCAGCTAAGAACTTGGTTATATTCAACTGGACGTATAAGAGAATTTAAGTACCTTTATCTGCACTTTTTAAAAAAAATACAGTATTTAATTTGATTTAAACTGTGTATGAAGGAGTGTTGAAGGAATATTTAACTGAAGTTATTCTGCTCTTCAGTAACTTGAACTGAAGCTAGTGTTGGCTGAATTTTGTTATTTGCTAGTAATTACAGGTGTGGCGGTAGCCACATTCTTTGATTTCCTGTCCTTGCATATTTAACTGGTGCATGTGAAATAATTCCTGCTTTAAAACCTCAGCTTTGGCCAGCTAAGAACTTGGTTATATTCAACTGGACGTATAAGAGAATTTAAGTACCTTTATCTGCACTTTTTAAAAAAAAAATACAGTATTTAATTTGATTTAAACTGTGTATGAAGGAGTGTTGAAGGAATATTTAACTGAAGTTATTCTGCTCTTCAGTAACTTGAACTGAAGCTAGTGTTGGCTGAATTTTGTTATTTGCTAGTAATTACAGGTGTGGGGTAGCCACATTCTTTGATTTCCTGTCCTTGCATATTTAACTGGTGCATGTGAAATAATTCCTGCTTTAAAACCTCAGCTTTGGCCAGCTAAGAACTTGGTTATATTCAACTGGACGTATAAGAGAATTTAAGTACCTTTATCTGCACTTTTTTAAAAAAAAATACAGTATTTAATTTGATTTAAACTGTGTATGAAGGAGTGTTGAAGGAATATTTAACTGAAGTTATTCTGCTCTTCAGTAACTTGAACTGAAGCTAGTGTTGGCTGAATTTTGTTATTTGCTAGTAATTACAGGTGTGGGGGTAGCCACATTCTTTGATTTCCTGTCCTTGCATATTTAACTGGTGCATGTGAAATAATTCCTGCTTTAAAACCTCAGCTTTGGCCAGCTAAGAACTTGGTTATATTCAACTGGACGTATAAGAGAATTTAAGTACCTTTATCTGCACTTTTAAAAAAAAAATACAGTATTTAATTTGATTTAAACTGTGTATGAAGGAGTGTTGAAGGAATATTTAACTGAAGTTATTCTGCTCTTCAGTAACTTGAACTGAAGCTAGTGTTGGCTGAATTTTGTTATTTGCTAGTAATTACAGGTGTGGGGGTAGCCACATTCTTTGATTTCCTGTCCTTGCATATTTAACTGGTGCATGTGAAATAATTCCTGCTTTAAAACCTCAGCTTTGGCCAGCTAAGAACTTGGTTATATTCAACTGGACGTATAAGAGAATTTAAGTACCTTTATCTGCACTTTTTAAAAAAAAATACAGTATTTAATTTGATTTAAACTGTGTATGAAGGAGTGTTGAAGGAATATTTAACTGAAGTTATTCTGCTCTTCAGTAACTTGAACTGAAGCTAGTGTTGGCTGAATTTTGTTATTTGCTAGTAATTACAGGTGTGGGGGTAGCCACATTCTTTGATTTCCTGTCCTTGCATATTTAACTGGTGCATGTGAAATAATTCCTGCTTTAAAACCTCAGCTTTGGCCAGCTAAGAACTTGGTTATATTCAACTGGACGTATAAGAGAATTTAAGTACCTTTATCTGCACTTTTTAAAAAAAATACAGTATTTAATTTGATTTAAACTGTGTATGAAGGAGTGTTGAAGGAATATTTAACTGAAGTTATTCTGCTCTTCAGTAACTTGAACTGAATCTAGTGTTGGCTGAATTTTTTATTTGCTAGTAATTACAGGTGTGGGGTTGCCACATTCTTTGATTTCCTGTCCTTGCATATTTAACTGGTGCATGTGAAATAATTCCTGCTTTAAAACCTCAGCTTTGGCCAGCTAAGAACTTGGTTATATTCAACTGGACGTATAAGAGAATTTAAGTACCTTTATCTGCACTTTTTAAAAAAAAATACAGTATTTAATTTGATTTAAACTGTGTATGAAGGAGTGTTGAAGGAATATTTAACTGAAGTTATTCTGCTCTTCAGTAACTTGAACTGAAGCTAGTGTTGGCTGAATTTTGTTATTTGCTAGTAATTACAGGTGTGGGGGTAGCCACATTCTTTGATTTCCTGTCCTTGCATATTTAACTGGTGCATGTGAAATAATTCCTGCTTTAAAACCTCAGCTTTGGCCAGCTAAGAACTTGGTTATATTCAACTGGACGTATAAGAGAATTTAAGTACCTTTATCTGCACCTTTTTAAAAAAAATACAGTATTTAATTTGATTTAAACTGTGTATGAAGGAGTGTTGAAGGAATATTTAACTGAAGTTATTCTGCTCTTCAGTAACTTGAACTGAAGCTAGTGTTGGCTGAATTTTGTTATTTGCTAGTAATTACAGGTGTGGGGTAGCCACATTCTTTGATTTCCTGTCCTTGCATATTTAACTGGTGCATGTGAAATAATTCCTGCTTTAAAACCTCAGCTTTGGCCAGCTAAGAACTTGGTTATATTCAACTGGACGTATAAGAGAATTTAAGTACCTTTATCTGCACTTTTTAAAAAAAAATACAGTATTTAATTTGATTTAAACTGTGTATGAAGGAGTGTTGAAGGAATATTTAACTGAAGTTATTCTGCTCTTCAGTAACTTGAACTGAAGCTAGTGTTGGCTGAATTTTGTTATTTGCTAGTAATTACAGGTGTGGGGTAGCCACATTCTTTGATTTCCTGTCCTTGCATATTTAACTGGTGCATGTGAAATAATTCCTGCTTTAAAACCTCAGCTTTGGCCAGCTAAGAACTTGGTTATATTCAACTGGACGTATAAGAGAATTTAAGTACCTTTATCTGCACTTTTTAAAAAAAATACAGTATTTAATTTGATTTAAACTGTGTATGAAGGAGTGTTGAAGGAATATTTAACTGAAGTTATTCTGCTCTTCAGTAACTTGAACTGAAGCTAGTGTTGGCTGAATTTTGTTATTTGCTAGTAATTACAGGTGTGAAGGTAGCCACATTCTTTGATTTCCTGTCCTTGCATATTTAACTGGTGCATGTGAAATAATTCCTGCTTTAAAACCTCAGCTTTGGCCAGCTAAGAACTTGGTTATATTCAACTGGACGTATAAGAGAATTTAAGTACCTTTATCTGCACTTTTTAAAAAAAAATACAGTATTTAATTTGATTTAAACTGTGTATGAAGGAGTGTTGAAGGAATATTTAACTGAAGTTATTCTGCTCTTCAGTAACTTGAACTGAAGCTAGTGTTGGCTGAATTTTGTTATTTGCTAGTAATTACAGGTGTGGGGGTAGCCACATTCTTTGATTTCCTGTCCTTGCATATTTAACTGGTGCATGTGAAATAATTCCTGCTTTAAAACCTCAGCTTTGGCCAGCTAAGAACTTGGTTATATTCAACTGGACGTATAAGAGAATTTAAGTACCTTTATCTGCACTTTTTAAAAAAAATACAGTATTTAATTTGATTTAAACTGTGTATGAAGGAGTGTTGAAGGAATATTTAACTGAAGTTATTCTGCTCTTCAGTAACTTGAACTGAAGCTAGTGTTGGCTGAATTTTGTTATTTGCTAGTAATTACAGGTGTGGGGGTAGCCACATTCTTTGATTTCCTGTCCTTGCATATTTAACTGGTGCATGTGAAATAATTCCTGCTTTAAAACCTCAGCTTTGGCCAGCTAAGAACTTGGTTATATTCAACTGGACGTATAAGAGAATTTAAGTACCTTTATCTGCACTTTTTAAAAAAAAATACAGTATTTAATTTGATTTAAACTGTGTATGAAGGAGTGTTGAAGGAATATTTAACTGAAGTTATTCTGCTCTTCAGTAACTTGAACTGAAGCTAGTGTTGGCTGAATTTTGTTATTTGCTAGTAATTACAGGTGTGGGGGTAGCCACATTCTTTGATTTCCTGTCCTTGCATATTTAACTGGTGCATGTGAAATAATTCCTGCTTTAAAACCTCAGCTTTGGCCAGCTAAGAACTTGGTTATATTCAACTGGACGTATAAGAGAATTTAAGTACCTTTATCTGCACTTTTTAAAAAAAAATACAGTATTTAATTTGATTTAAACTGTGTATGAAGGAGTGTTGAAGGAATATTTAACTGAAGTTATTCTGCTCTTCAGTAACTTGAACTGAAGCTAGTGTTGGCTGAATTTTGTTATTTGCTAGTAATTACAGGTGTGGGGTAGCCACATTCTTTGATTTCCTGTCCTTGCATATTTAACTGGTGCATGTGAAATAATTCCTGCTTTAAAACCTCAGCTTTGGCCAGCTAAGAACTTGGTTATATTCAACTGGACGTATAAGAGAATTTAAGTACCTTTATCTGCACTTTTTAAAAAAAAAATACAGTATTTAATTTGATTTAAACTGTGTATGAAGGAGTGTTGAAGGAATATTTAACTGAAGTTATTCTGCTCTTCAGTAACTTGAACTGAAGCTAGTGTTGGCTGAATTTTGTTATTTGCTAGTAATTACAGGTGTGGGGGTAGCCACATTCTTTGATTTCCTGTCCTTGCATATTTAACTGGTGCATGTGAAATAATTCCTGCTTTAAAACCTCAGCTTTGGCCAGCTAAGAACTTGGTTATATTCAACTGGACGTATAAGAGAATTTAAGTACCTTTATCTGCACTTTTTAAAAAAAAAATACAGTATTTAATTTGATTTAAACTGTGTATGAAGGAGTGTTGAAGGAATATTTAACTGAAGTTATTCTGCTCTTCAGTAACTTGAACTGAAGCTAGTGTTGGCTGAATTTTGTTATTTGCTAGTAATTACAGGTGTGGGGTAGCCACATTCTTTGATTTCCTGTCCTTGCATATTTAACTGGTGCATGTGAAATAATTCCTGCTTTAAAACCTCAGCTTTGGCCAGCTAAGAACTTGGTTATATTCAACTGGACGTATAAGAGAATTTAAGTACCTTTATCTGCACTTTTTAAAAAAAAAATACAGTATTTAATTTGATTTAAACTGTGTATGAAGGAGTGTTGAAGGAATATTTAACTGAAGTTATTCTGCTCTTCAGTAACTTGAACTGAAGCTAGTGTTGGCTGAATTTTGTTATTTGCTAGTAATTACAGGTGTGGGGTAGCCACATTCTTTGATTTCCTGTCCTTGCATATTTAACTGGTGCATGTGAAATAATTCCTGCTTTAAAACCTCAGCTTTGGCCAGCTAAGAACTTGGTTATATTCAACTGGACGTATAAGAGAATTTAAGTACCTTTATCTGCACTTTTTAAAAAAAAATACAGTATTTAATTTGATTTAAACTGTGTATGAAGGAGTGTTGAAGGAATATTTAACTGAAGTTATTCTGCTCTTCAGTAACTTGAACTGAAGCTAGTGTTGGCTGAATTTTGTTATTTGCTAGTAATTACAGGTGTGGGGGTAGCCACATTCTTTGATTTCCTGTCCTTGCATATTTAACTGGTGCATGTGAAATAATTCCTGCTTTAAAACCTCAGCTTTGGCCAGCTAAGAACTTGGTTATATTCAACTGGACGTATAAGAGAATTTAAGTACCTTTATCTGCACTTTTTAAAAAAAAATACAGTATTTAATTTGATTTAAACTGTGTATGAAGGAGTGTTGAAGGAATATTTAACTGAAGTTATTCTGCTCTTCAGTAACTTGAACTGAAGCTAGTGTTGGCTGAATTTTGTTATTTGCTAGTAATTACAGGTGTGGGGTAGCCACATTCTTTGATTTCCTGTCCTTGCATATTTAACTGGTGCATGTGAAATAATTCCTGCTTTAAAACCTCAGCTTTGGCCAGCTAAGAACTTGGTTATATTCAACTGGACGTATAAGAGAATTTAAGTACCTTTATCTGCACTTTTTAAAAAAAATACAGTATTTAATTTGATTTAAACTGTGTATGAAGGAGTGTTGAAGGAATATTTAACTGAAGTTATTCTGCTCTTCAGTAACTTGAACTGAAGCTAGTGTTGGCTGAATTTTGTTATTTGCTAGTAATTACAGGTGTGGGGTAGCCACATTCTTTGATTTCCTGTCCTTGCATATTTAACTGGTGCATGTGAAATAATTCCTGCTTTAAAACCTCAGCTTTGGCCAGCTAAGAACTTGGTTATATTCAACTGGACGTATAAGAGAATTTAAGTACCTTTATCTGCACTTTTTTAAAAAAAAATACAGTATTTAATTTGATTTAAACTGTGTATGAAGGAGTGTTGAAGGAATATTTAACTGAAGTTATTCTGCTCTTCAGTAACTTGAACTGAAGCTAGTGTTGGCTGAATTTTGTTATTTGCTAGTAATTACAGGTGTGGGGGTAGCCACATTCTTTGATTTCCTGTCCTTGCATATTTAACTGGTGCATGTGAAATAATTCCTGCTTTAAAACCTCAGCTTTGGCCAGCTAAGAACTTGGTTATATTCAACTGGACGTATAAGAGAATTTAAGTACCTTTATCTGCACTTTTTAAAAAAAATACAGTATTTAATTTGATTTAAACTGTGTATGAAGGAGTGTTGAAGGAATATTTAACTGAAGTTATTCTGCTCTTCAGTAACTTGAACTGAAGCTAGTGTTGGCTGAATTTTGTTATTTGCTAGTAATTACAGGTGTGGGGGTAGCCACATTCTTTGATTTCCTGTCCTTGCATATTTAACTGGTGCATGTGAAATAATTCCTGCTTTAAAACCTCAGCTTTGGCCAGCTAAGAACTTGGTTATATTCAACTGGACGTATAAGAGAATTTAAGTACCTTTATCTGCACTTTTTAAAAAAAAAATACAGTATTTAATTTGATTTAAACTGTGTATGAAGGAGTGTTGAAGGAATATTTAACTGAAGTTATTCTGCTCTTCAGTAACTTGAACTGAAGCTAGTGTTGGCTGAATTTTGTTATTTGCTAGTAATTACAGGTGTGGGGGTAGCCACATTCTTTGATTTCCTGTCCTTGCATATTTAACTGGTGCATGTGAAATAATTCCTGCTTTAAAACCTCAGCTTTGGCCAGCTAAGAACTTGGTTATATTCAACTGGACGTATAAGAGAATTTAAGTACCTTTATCTGCACTTTTTAAAAAAAAATACAGTATTTAATTTGATTTAAACTGTGTATGAAGGAGTGTTGAAGGAATATTTAACTGAAGTTATTCTGCTCTTCAGTAACTTGAACTGAAGCTAGTGTTGGCTGAATTTTGTTATTTGCTAGTAATTACAGGTGTGGGGGTAGCCACATTCTTTGATTTCCTGTCCTTGCATATTTAACTGGTGCATGTGAAATAATTCCTGCTTTAAAACCTCAGCTTTGGCCAGCTAAGAACTTGGTTATATTCAACTGGACGTATAAGAGAATTTAAGTACCTTTATCTGCACTTTTTAAAAAAAAAATACAGTATTTAATTTGATTTAAACTGTGTATGAAGGAGTGTTGAAGGAATATTTAACTGAAGTTATTCTGCTCTTCAGTAACTTGAACTGAAGCTAGTGTTGGCTGAATTTTGTTATTTGCTAGTAATTACAGGTGTGGGGGTAGCCACATTCTTTGATTTCCTGTCCTTGCATATTTAACTGGTGCATGTGAAATAATTCCTGCTTTAAAACCTCAGCTTTGGCCAGCTAAGAACTTGGTTATATTCAACTGGACGTATAAGAGAATTTAAGTACCTTTATCTGCACTTTTTAAAAAAAATACAGTATTTAATTTGATTTAAACTGTGTATGAAGGAGTGTTGAAGGAATATTTAACTGAAGTTATTCTGCTCTTCAGTAACTTGAACTGAAGCTAGTGTTGGCTGAATTTTGTTATTTGCTAGTAATTACAGGTGTGGGGTAGCCACATTCTTTGATTTCCTGTCCTTGCATATTTAACTGGTGCATGTGAAATAATTCCTGCTTTAAAACCTCAGCTTTGGCCAGCTAAGAACTTGGTTATATTCAACTGGACGTATAAGAGAATTTAAGTACCTTTATCTGCACTTTTTAAAAAAAAAATACAGTATTTAATTTGATTTAAACTGTGTATGAAGGAGTGTTGAAGGAATATTTAACTGAAGTTATTCTGCTCTTCAGTAACTTGAACTGAAGCTAGTGTTGGCTGAATTTTGTTATTTGCTAGTAATTACAGGTGTGGGGTAGCCACATTCTTTGATTTCCTGTCCTTGCATATTTAACTGGTGCATGTGAAATAATTCCTGCTTTAAAACCTCAGCTTTGGCCAGCTAAGAACTTGGTTATATTCAACTGGACGTATAAGAGAATTTAAGTACCTTTATCTGCACTTTTTTAAAAAAAATACAGTATTTAATTTGATTTAAACTGTGTATGAAGGAGTGTTGAAGGAATATTTAACTGAAGTTATTCTGCTCTTCAGTAACTTGAACTGAAGCTAGTGTTGGCTGAATTTTGTTATTTGCTAGTAATTACAGGTGTTGGGGTAGCCACATTCTTTGATTTCCTGTCCTTGCATATTTAACTGGTGCATGTGAAATAATTCCTGCTTTAAAACCTCAGCTTTGGCCAGCTAAGAACTTGGTTATATTCAACTGGACGTATAAGAGAATTTAAGTACCTTTATCTGCACTTTTTAAAAAAAAATACAGTATTTAATTTGATTTAAACTGTGTATGAAGGAGTGTTGAAGGAATATTTAACTGAAGTTATTCTGCTCTTCAGTAACTTGAACTGAAGCTAGTGTTGGCTGAATTTTGTTATTTGCTAGTAATTACAGGTGTGGGGGTAGCCACATTCTTTGATTTCCTGTCCTTGCATATTTAACTGGTGCATGTGAAATAATTCCTGCTTTAAAACCTCAGCTTTGGCCAGCTAAGAACTTGGTTATATTCAACTGGACGTATAAGAGAATTTAAGTACCTTTATCTGCACTTTTTAAAAAAAAAATACAGTATTTAATTTGATTTAAACTGTGTATGAAGGAGTGTTGAAGGAATATTTAACTGAAGTTATTCTGCTCTTCAGTAACTTGAACTGAAGCTAGTGTTGGCTGAATTTTGTTATTTGCTAGTAATTACAGGTGTGGGGTAGCCACATTCTTTGATTTCCTGTCCTTGCATATTTAACTGGTGCATGTGAAATAATTCCTGCTTTAAAACCTCAGCTTTGGCCAGCTAAGAACTTGGTTATATTCAACTGGACGTATAAGAGAATTTAAGTACCTTTATCTGCACTTTTTAAAAAAAAAAATACAGTATTTAATTTGATTTAAACTGTGTATGAAGGAGTGTTGAAGGAATATTTAACTGAAGTTATTCTGCTCTTCAGTAACTTGAACTGAAGCTAGTGTTGGCTGAATTTTGTTATTTGCTAGTAATTACAGGTGTGGGGGTAGCCACATTCTTTGATTTCCTGTCCTTGCATATTTAACTGGTGCATGTGAAATAATTCCTGCTTTAAAACCTCAGCTTTGGCCAGCTAAGAACTTGGTTATATTCAACTGGACGTATAAGAGAATTTAAGTACCTTTATCTGCACTTTTTTAAAAAAATACAGTATTTAATTTGATTTAAACTGTGTATGAAGGAGTGTTGAAGGAATATTTAACTGAAGTTATTCTGCTCTTCAGTAACTTGAACTGAAGCTAGTGTTGGCTGAATTTTGTTATTTGCTAGTAATTACAGGTGTGGGGGTAGCCACATTCTTTGATTTCCTGTCCTTGCATATTTAACTGGTGCATGTGAAATAATTCCTGCTTTAAAACCTCAGCTTTGGCCAGCTAAGAACTTGGTTATATTCAACTGGACGTATAAGAGAATTTAAGTACCTTTATCTGCACTTTTTAAAAAAAAATACAGTATTTAATTTGATTTAAACTGTGTATGAAGGAGTGTTGAAGGAATATTTAACTGAAGTTATTCTGCTCTTCAGTTATTCCCACCCACCCGCCCTGTTTTTGTTTTGGTGTTAATCTTAGTGGCATTGAAACTGCCCGCCCCTCAGCCTGCCTCTGGGCCCATCTCATTTGCTCACTCAACTGAGTGCAGTGAGATCATATTCTGATTTCAGGCACTCCTACTGTGTACAAAGAGAGCATCTGGGAAATAGAAAAAAAAATTAAGCTTATTTCCTGCCTTTCTTGTTAAGTGGTATAGACTATTTGTAGGCTTCTGAGCCCCCAAGCCCTTCTGTGTTTGAGGGAAGCCTTCTAGCTTGTTTTTTTTTATAACTAGCCAGTTTTCTAGTTTCAGCACTCAAATCTGTTTCTTTGATCTCAGCACTTGTTCAGAAAAAAAAAAAAAATTTCATCTGCTTTTACTGTACTTGTGTTTCTACCTACTTCATTTTACTTTTGCATCATCTTAAAAATACTCAATTGTATTTATTACTGCTTGGTGTAACTCATTCTAAGCCTTTTGGTTTAAACACTTGGGCTTCGGACCAGTTAGTTGTTTTGCACTGAGAGGGTTTGTGGTCTGCACTGTTGTGGCAGAACAGGTAGCTTACATCCTTCTAGGTTGAGAACTGCTGATTGAGGGCTCAGTGTCTGTTATTCTAAAAGTGTATTAATTCTGGTTTAAGCACTTGGGCTTTCAAGCCAGTTATTTTACATTAAGAGGGTTCGTGGTCTGCACTCTTGTGGGAGGAGAGGCTGGACTCTGCCCTTCTGAGCTGGGAATTTCTGGTTAAAGGCTTATAGTGCATGCATATCTGAACTGTTTCTTACTGAAGTTGGTGCGCCTTGTTTGCTGTGGCATAGACTGGATTCGGGCCTGCTGGATCTAGCTTTGTTTGTGTAACTTGAGCACTAATCCAGACATTCTCTAAAGTATTCAATGGTATTTATTACTGCTTGGTTGTAACTTGATTAAAGTGTAGCTATCATTCAAGTCTTTTGGATTAAGCACTTGGGCTTCAGACCAGTTGTTTTACATTAGGAAGGTTTGTGGCAAGCACTGTGGTGGCAGGACAGGTAGCTTTCATCCTTCTAAGTTGGGAACTGCTGATTGAGAGCCCAGTGTCCAAGTGTATTAGTTCTGGTTTAGGCACTTGGGCTTCAGGCCAGTTATTTTACATTAAGAAGGTTCGTGGTCTGCACTCTTGTGGGAGAAGAGGCTGGACTCTGCCCTTCTGAGCTGGGAATTTCTGGTTAAAGGTTTATAGTGCCTGAATATTTGAACTGTATCTTACTGAAATTGGTACACCTTGTTTGCTCTAGCATAGACTAGATCCAGGCCTGCTGAATCTAGCTTTGTTTATATGCTTGTTGTTTGTTTGCTTGTTATTTCCCTGGAAGCTAATTCCACCTAATACGCAACTTCTCAGCGCTTCTGTGGATCACTAGTGATATCTGCATTGCTTACTGTACTTATTTCCTTGTTTCACTTGAAAGAAAGTTACTGTTTGTCGTTTTTGCATTTAGTTACTTGTAACACATTGCACTCAAGTTACCTGGCACTTGCTCACTAAAGCAATTATATAAGTCAGCACTAAAAATTAAAAGCACTACACCCTCACTCCCCACTGGCCCTTGTTTTCAATTAAGGATTTCCCAATATTATTCTAGCATGTCCAAAGGTCAGTTGTCAATCTCCTCTCCGGTCCAGCTGGTGAATCTGGGAATCTTGAGGCAATGTTATAACTGCCTCATGTACACAGACAACCCTCTCCTCCTCCCACATAACACAAATACTTGCGAGAGATGCAGCTATTTAGCCAAACTGGAGGCTGAGCTCTCTCAACTCAGGACTGGCAAGACCAGACAGGAGGAGAAGGCAACTACACACACCACAAAACCAGCCTCACATAATGCTACCACTCCACTGAATCAAACACATAAACACACAAAGACATACTCGGAGGCTCTGAGTAAAATTTACCTAAACAGCAGAGGCCTCCAAAGCAGACACCCAAACAACTGCTACCTCAAGACACCCCACAAGCAACACATAAACCACAAAAGCAGTGTGCAAAGCAGTCACAGCCCTTAAGGCCAAATACAACACCAAACATACTTGTCATAGGTGACTCCATAGTCAGACACACTGACGTCCCACTCACCAGGCTGAACAAGGAGAGGGTCACAGTAAGCTGCCTATCGGGCGCTAGAATCCGCCACATAACACAAGCACTCGGGTCACTCCACGGCAAGTACAAATATGACACAGTCATTGTCCATGCTGGTGTGAACGACCTGAGACGTACCTCCCTGGACTACATGAAAAGAGACATAGAGGAGCTCTCTGATTATGTAGCCCAGGCAGGTATGACCCTACCCTGAGCAGTATCCTTCCTTCACCAAGAATGATGCCACAATATAGAGACAAGATGATCAGCTTTAACAATTGGCTTAATGTCTGGTGTCATTCAAAGGGGATCCAGTGTCTGTCTGCCTGGGATGACATGCTTGACAAGCCACGCTGCTTCGCAAGGGACGGCTTGCACCTGTCACCCTGGGATTCCGGATATTGGCTAAGGCTCTTGCCACCCCATAGTGCCTTTTTAGGCAAGGCTCAAATTCTAAACCTACCACCCTAGAAAACAAAATGGGAAGAAACTGAGGGTAATCCTGCTCAATGCCAGAAGTCTAAATCTCAAAATGCACGCACTCGAGGCCCTTCTCAGTATGGAGAACATCGATGTCTGTGCTGTAACTGAAACCTGGTTCAAGGCTCCTGAGAGCACCCGGCACTATTAGGTTTTACCTCATATCATGCGTTCCGGCCCCAAAACCCGGACCACACCACAAAAGGAGGGGTGTATCCATATTCATAAAGGATACCCACACCTCCAGGTTGGTGGCAACGCGAAGCTCGGAAACCATCCAGGTGCAACTAACCATAGGCAAAACTGCTCTACAAATTGTAGCATGCTACAGGCCACCCTCTCAAACTCAGGAACCCCACACAGCCTTCCTGAAGACACTGGAGGGTATAAATGTATCTCCAAACACCATCATATTGGGTGACTTCAACTACCCGAATATAGACTGGGAACATTACTCAAGCCCTAACTTTCTAGCCCAATGGTTCCTGGAGTTCATAAATTCAAATGCCATGGAACAGCTAGTCACTGTTCCCACGAGAGGAGAAAATATACTAGATCTCATTGTCACAAACATGGGGACAAAATGCTCCACACGGAAGTATATCCCTCATTGGTGAGATCTGATCATAAACTAATCTCACTGGAAATCCACATCCGCCCCCACCCCAAACAAAAAGACCATAGTGAAGAACTTCTCTAAAGCAAACTTCACACTACTCAAGACTGGTGTGGTATCCTTCAAGGCCCCTGAGCCAGTGGAAACCACAACCCAAGCTGCGGAAGCCCTTACAAATGCCTTCTATGAACACCTCCAGGACTGCATGGATCAGGCAATCCCAAATAAAACCAAGACTCTTTCCACAAAGGGCAAACGTCCAGTCTGGTGGACCCCAGCCATTAACAAACTTTACAATAAGAGGAGAAAGCTATTACATGATAGAACAAAATCCATAAAAGGGAAGTCACCCCTGATCATTATTAGTAAAAAATATGAGCACTCATAAAATCAACTAAGGCCAATTTTGAGAGAAAAATTGCCATGGATTCAAAGGACAATCATAAGGCCTTTTTCAGCTATGTTAGGAACCTGGGTGGAAACTCCCAGATATGCTCAGAATTAGTCCAAAATGATACAAAAATCACTGAACCCACAGACATTGCCAACATACTGGCAGACAGGTTCAGTGCAAACTTCTCCCCCCCTAAAGGAGAGATAACTATCCCAGCCGAGTGTAGCCTCCCGGACATCTCAAATGCGCAGGTGAAAGCTGCTCTCTCTAAAGCTAAAAACACAGCATCAATGGGACCGGATGGTGTCCCCGGCTGTGTGCTACACGAGCTAAATGAGGAATTAAACCCGCACATAAGGCAGCTGTTTAATCTCAGCCTTACCACAGGATAAGTGCCCAAGGAGTGGCGTACGGCAACTGTGGTCCCACTCCACAAAGGCGGCGCCTCTACGGACCCTGGTAATTACCGCCCCATAATCTTAACAAGTCTAGTCTGCAAAGCTATGGAGAGGATCATAATGGAGCTCATAAACAAAGATATAGGGGACTTGCAGACATTGGACCCGACCCAGTTTGGCTTTGTCAAGGGAAGATCATGCCTTTTGAACTTGGTCGACTTCTTCGAAACAGTCACCAAGGCCATTGATGAGGGAAAGGCAGTCCATACAGCCTACCTTGACCTTGCAAAGGCTTTCGACACAATACCCCACTCGGGTATTGTAGAAAAACTTACCAGCTTAAATGTAAACCCATATGTCACAAGATGGGTTGCAAACTGGCTTAAGGACAGAACCCACAGGGTTAGAGTTGCTGGCGCTATGTCAGACTCCAAGCCGGTCACAAGTGGTGTCCCACAGGGCTCGGTCCTTGGCCCCTATTGTTTGGCATCTACTTCTCAGAAGTACAGGCCAACATGGGAGGACTTTGGCTGACAAAGTTTGCAGATGACTGCAAACTGGGCCATAGTGGAAAGTGCATCGGACACGGATATCCTTCAGAAGGGACTCACGGAAACAGATAGCTGGTGCCAGAGCCATGGCCTGAAGTTAAACGCCAAAAATGTATAGTCATACCCTTCGGGAAAAACAAGGTAACCCCAAGCTACCATATAGGTGGCAATCCACTAAGCACAGAAGAGGTTATCAGGGACCTGGGGACCCAGGTTGACAGTGGCCTTTCTTTTGACACTCACGTTGCTAAAGTGGTTAGAAAGACCTTCTACATTGCCCACCTGATCATGAAGGGATTCACATCCAGATCTAGTGAGGTCATTGTTCCCTGTACTCTTCACTTATCAGACCAATGATCGAGTACAATGCCCCATTCGGGATGTATCTCACCCGACATCTGCAGCAATTGGAGAGACCCCAAAAGTTCCTCACCAAAAGGATAAAGGGACTCCAAAATCTGTCATATGCTGCCAGATTGAAGAAACTCCAGCTCTATTCAGTCGCATACCGTCTGCTCAGAGGTGACATGTGCCTGACATACAAGGCCATGTCCAACCCGGAATTAATGGACATGCTCCACCTCAAAAATCCAAATCCACCAAAACCACTAGAGCAAGCGACTTAAACCTTAGCACGGATATAAATAGGACGTGCTGGAGGGATAGATTTATCACTCAGAGACTCCCTATGCTGTGGAATAAAATCCCGGTCCATGTGAGGCAGAGCACCTCGCTGACTCTGTTCAAGAGAAATCTAGACCTGTGGATGGGAGATCGTAGGTTTACCCCGGGAATCATCTCTGTGTCACTGCTGGACAGAGGCACAACAAACTAATGGGCACAGTATTTTTTCATATAAGGGGTGGCGTAAGCCACAAAAATTTGGGCTAGGCTTATAAATGCCTTAGGGCAGATAGCCTAGTATAAACCTATGAACCTATGAACCTAAGAATGTAAATGCCTGAAACACATTCAGTCTTATTTTTCTTGCCCTTACTAATGATTAGAGGTGGGATTTTCTTCCCATCTAGACAAATTGCCAAAATACAGGTAACACGTGCACTCTCGTAACCAGTGGATGGAATGTAGATTGACAAGGCACCCCTCTGATCAATTGTTGTTTGAGATCCTTGGCTCATAAACACTGCATTTTCATCCATAGCAATCATGTTGGAGAGTTAGTATTTAGAGACGTCAATGCCATCAACAAAAAACTTGAACGCAAGTGCACGTCTAATAACTTCAGTATCTTTCAGCTTGAACAGTGTTGTTGATCTTCTTAGAGACAGTTCATATTGGTGAAGGAAGCCATCCAGCCAATGTTGTGATGCTTTGAATTATTCTGGGGATATTTCTAACTGTGATGCCATTGCAAGGGCAAAAGCTTGGATATCAGTCCTGCACATAACCAAAGCCTTTGCTCTCCTGTTAGCAATCCACTCACAGATGATGTCTTCCAGCTCAGGAAATAATGGTTGCCGACCTGATCCACACTTGCACTTCTTAGCATTTCCCTTGTCGGCCTGTTGACTGAGGTTATCATATGCTGCACGCCACTTTCGGTCCATTCGGAGATCTAACTTCTTCCCTTTGTAGAAAGCCGTCAGATTCTTTCCCTGGGAATCCACCATGATTCCTTTCTTGTACGTGATGGAATAGATTTTTCTTTTTGCACTCATCTTGTCTGAGCGGGGGTTAATTTGAAGACTTACGAGACTGGAGTGGCAACAGAAAATGACACTGTTTACAAAGAGAAGGCACAACCACAACCTTGTACTATCACGTGCGCATGCTTTACACATGTTGTCTGTACGTTTATTGAACAAAATATGCCTGCCAGTGTTTATGGGTCAAGTATCTCGACTGTCAAGTGTGAGTGATGGTTAGGGTTACAGTAAGAATTGTGGAGGATTCCCAGTCAAAGAATCTTATGACTTTCTGCAAAGAGAAGAAGTTGGGTGTCCCAATGGTTCAAAAATGGTGAGCAGAGTACGATAACCTCAGTCAACGGGTGTCAATAATATTATTTTTATAATTCAACACGTCCATCATGTGCTGTTGACAAGTTTAACTGGGGCTTATTTTTGGGGTAGGGTTTACATCATGACCACCCTGGAAAACTATGCCTTATTCTCTGGTTAGGTCTTATTTACAAAGAAATATGGTATGTAACTCGGGGAAAAGAGCTCTCCCGCCTGGGTAGAAGTGGAAGCCATGAGGGTGTCCCTCCCAGTGGAAGTCTTTAAGGGAGAAAGAGGCGGAAAACTGCTGGGCTAGGAGACTTGCTGCCAGGGTGAGGGGGTCCAGACTGCAGCCACCTCCAGGATGGAAGTCTGGAAGGGGGATAGAGGTGGAAAGGGGCCGGGCAGGGAGCATTCCCTCCTGTGTGAGAGGGTCCGGATCGTACCCCCCCAGTGGAACAGAAGTCTCCAAGGGAGCATCTGGTGGAAGGCTGTGGAGCCAGGACTGCTCCTGCCAGGCAGGGGGAAGGTGTCCGATGTTGCCCAATACCCGACAGCATTCCTAAAATGTTGCAAAGTCCCCAGAATGGCTCTAAACCGGTAAGGAGGGGGACGTAGAAGTCCCGATGAGGGAAAGCCTACCCCTCAGTGGCCAAGGGGAGTTCCACGGGGCTGGCCGGGACCAGAGGGAGGTCCCCCTGAGAGGCTCAGAGGGCATGGGGACACGGCCTGGCCAGGCAGCCTCCAGGAGATATGCGGGAGATGGGGACTGTGGTGCTCTGGACTTGAAAGGAAGGGGACGTAGAAGTCCTGATGAGAGAGTGCCTGCCCCTCAGCGGCTGGGGGAGTTCTGCGAGGGTGACCTGCATCAGAGGGAGGTCCCCCTGAGAGGCTCTAAGGGCAAGGGGGACACAGCATGGTTTGGCAGCCTTCAGGGGATATGCGGGAGACGGGGAATGTTGTGCTCTGGACCTGAAAGTAGGGGGACATGGAAGTCCTGATGAGAGCATGCCTGCCCCTCTGTGGCCAAGGGGTGCTCCACAAGGGTGGCCTGGATCGGAAGGAGGTCCCCCTGAGAGGGCTCAGAGGGCATGGGGACATGGCACTGTTTGGCAGCCTCCAGGAAATCTGGGGAAGGATGGACAGCGTGGTGCTTTGGACTGCAAAGGAACCCCGAAGAGGGCATGCCTGCCCCTCAGCGGCCGAGGGGAGTTCTGCGGGGCAGGCCAGTACTTGAGTAAGGTCCCCCTGAGAGGGTCTGAGGGCACGGGGACACGGCTGAGCCAGGCAGCCTCCAGGAGATATGCGGGAGATGGGGACTGTGGTGCTCTGGACCTGAAAGGAAGGGGATGTGGAAGTCCTGATGAGGGTGTGCCTGCCCCTTGGTGGCTGAGGGGAGTTCTGCGGGGCCATCCATGACTGGAGGGAGTTTCCCCTGAGAGGCTCCAAGGGCATGGGGACAAGGCCCAGCCAGGCAGCCTCCAGGAGATATGTGAGAGATGGGGACTGTGGTGCTCTGTACCTGAAAGAAAGGGGACGTGGAATCCCTGATGAGAGGGTGCCTGCCCCTTGGCAGCAGGGGCAGCCTGGATCAGAGGAAAGTCCCCCTGAGAGGCTCTGAGAACAAGGGGGACACGGCTCAGTTTGGCAGCCTTCAGTGGATATGCAGGAGATGGGGACTGTGGTGCTCTGGACTGGAAAGGAGAGTGGGCTCGGAAGTCCTGATGAGGGCATGCCTGTCCCTCGTCAGCTGAGAAGAGTTCCACTGGGCAGGCCTGGATTCAAATGAGGTCCCACTGAGAGGCTTTGAGGGCAAGGGGGGCATGGCATGGTTTGACAGCCTTTAGGGGATATGCGGGAGAAGGGGACTGTGGTGCTCTGGACCTGAAAGTAGGGGGACATGGAAGTCCCGATGAGAGTGTGCCTGCCTCTAGGTGGCCAGGGGTGCTACAGAAGGGTTGTCTGGATTGGAAGGAGATTCCCTGAGAGGCTCTGAGGGCAAGGGGACATGGCATGGTTTGGCAGCCTACAGGGGACATGGATGCAGTGGGGTCCCCCGAGGGGAGTCAGAGGCAGTGGCCAGGAGAGTTGCCTGACAGAGTAGGTGTGTCGAAGGCCACCCCAGGAAGCCAGGTCTGCTTTTGTGTCCTGCCAGACCACAGGGGTGCGGAGATATGGCCACCGTGGCATCTCACACCCGGGTTTGGTGGGGGGAGTTGGTTAACAGTGTGGGCATGCTGAAGGCCACCATTAGAAGCCAGGTCTGTGATCGTTTCATCCCAGGCCTCAGGTGTGCTGAGATATGGCCACTGTGGCGTCTTGCACCTTGCTCCAGCAGCGGTAGTTGGCCGACAGCGTGGGTGTGCTGAGGGCCACCCCAGGAAGCCAGGTCTGCTTTCGCATCCTCCTAGGCCCCAAGGGTGGAGATATGATCACCCTGGCTTCTCGCACCCAGGTTCAGCAGGGGGAGTTGACTGACAGCTCAGGTGTGCCAAGGGCTACCCCTGGATGCCAGGTCTGTGATTGCATTCTCCCAGGTCCCAGGGATGCCAAGATATGGCCGCCATGGTGTCTCGCGCCCTGCTCCGGCAGGGGTAGTAGTCTGACAGTGCATGTGTGCCGAGGGCTGACCCTGGAAGCCAGGTCTGCAATTGCATCCTCCCAGGCCTCAGGGGTGCTGAGATATGGCCACAGTGGTGTCTCGCACCCGAGTCCAGCAGGGGTAGTCAGCCGACAGCCCAGCTGTGCTAAGAGCTGGCATGGAAGCCAGGTCTGTGATCACATCCTCCCAGACCCCATGAGTGTGGAGATACAGCCGCCATGGCATCTTGCTCCTGGGTTTGGCAGGGGGGAGTCGGCTGACAGTGCAGGCGTGCAGAGGGCCACCCCCATTAGCCCAGTCTGCGATCACATCCTCCCAGGCCCCAGGGGTGCTGCGATATGGCCACCATGGTGTCTCATGCCAGGCTCCTGCAGGGGCAGTCAGCCGACAGTGTAAGTGTGCCGAGGGCCACCCCCGGAAGCCAGGTCTATGAATGCATCCTCCCAGCACCAAGGGGTGGTGATATATGGCTGCCATGGCATCTTGTGCCTGGCTCCAGCAGGGTTAGTCAGACAACAGAGTGTGTGTGCCGAGGGCTGCCCCTGGAAGCCAGGTCTGCGATCGTGTCCTCCCAGCACCAAGGGGTGCCGAGATATGGCTGCCGTGGCGTCTCGTGCTGGGTTCCAGCAGGGTTAGTCAGACAACAGAGTGTGTGTGTCGAGGGCTTCCCCCAGAAGCGAGGTCTGCGATTGCATCCTCCAGACCCCAGAGATGCTGAGATATGGCCACTGTGGCGTCTCATGCCCGGCTCCAGCAGGGGTAGTTGGCCGACAGTGCAGGTGTGCTGAGGGCCACTCCCGGAAGCCAGGTCTGCGATCGCATTCTCCCAGCCCCGAAGGGTGCCAAGATATGGCTGCTGTGGCATTGCGCACCTGGCTCCGGCGGGGGTAGTCGGCCGGCAGCGTGTGTGTGGTGAGGGCTGCCCCTGGAAGCCAGGTCTCCCATTCTCCCAGCCCTGAAGTGTGCGGAGATATGGCCACCATCATGCCTCATGCATAGGACCATCTGCAGGTGCTGGGTCAGCCTTCGGTCCTTCACCAGGCACTGCACGGATGCTGACCTGAGAACAGCACCACTCAGGAGGCAAGGGGGCACATGCCAGAAAGCTCAAAGTGAAGCACGTTTGTTGGCACCTGGTGTGGCCGAGGAGCGAGAAGGACCGCGAGATGAAATGGGTTGAGATGCCGGGACCTGGGGCCATATTCTGTGCGAGTTTGAAAGCCCTAGGTGGAGAGCAAAGGGGAGAAATGGCATCATGGAAGTCTGGATGAGGGTCTGGCTGAGGCCCCGTGGCCCAGCAGAGTTTCACGAGGCCTAGAAAGATTGGAGGAAGCTCCCCTGAGAGGCTCTGAGGGCAGGTTTGGCACATAACAATTTGGCAGCCTCCAGGAGTTATGCAATCCAGGAAAAAAGCTCTCCTGTCTGAGCAGAAGTGGAAGCCATGAGGGGGGTCCCTCCCGATGGAAGTCCTTAAGGGAGAGAGAGGTGGAAAATGGCCAGGCTGGGAGAGCTACCACCTGGGTGAGGCGGTCCAGACCACAGCCCCCTCCAAGATGGAAGTCCGGAACGGGGATAGAGTTGGAAAGTGTCTGGGCAGGGAGCACTCCCTCCTGTGTGGGTAGGTCCAGATTGTGCCCCTCCAGTGGGATGGAAGTCCCCAATGGAGCACCTGGTGGAAGGCTGCAGGGTCAGGAGTGCTCCTGCCAGGCAGTGGGAAGGTGTCCAACCTCACCAGGTACCTGACAGCATCCCTGAAATGTCACCAAGTTCCCAGATGGCTCTGGACCTGAAAGGAGGGGGACGTGGAAGTCCCAGTTAGATCATGCCTGCCTCTCAGCAGCCAAAGGTAGTTCTGCAAGGTCAGCCTGGATCAGAGGGATGTCCCTCTGAGAGGCTCTGAGGGCATGGGTACACGGCCCGACAAGGTAGCCTCCAGGAGATCTGGGGAAGACGAGGACTGTGATGCTCTGGACCGGAAAGGAGGGGGATGTGGAAGTCTCGATGAGAGCGTGCTTGCCCCTTGGAGGCTGAGGAGAGCTCCGCAAGGGTGGCCTGGATTGGAGGGGATCCCCCTGAGAGGCTCAGAGGGCATGGGGACACAGCACGGTTTGGCAGCCTCCAGGAGATCTGGGGAAGACAGGGATCGTGGTGCTCTGGACTGGAAAGGAGCGTGGGCTCAGAAGTCCCGATGAGGGTGTGCCTGTCCCTCGGCAGCCAAGAGGAGTTCCATGGGGCTGGCCTGGATCAGAGAGAGGTCCCTCTAAGAGGCTCCAAGGGCATGGGGATAGCAGGTAACCTCCAGATGATATGCGGGAGATGGGGACTATGGTGCTCTGGACCTGAAAGGAAGGGGACGTGATGAGAGGGTGCCTGCCCCTCGGCGGCCAGGGGGGTTTCCATGAGGGTGGCCTGTATTGGAGGGAGGTCCCCCTGAGAGGCTCTGAGGGCAATGGGGGCATGGTATGGTTTGGCATCCTTCAGGGGATATGTGGGAGATGGGGACTGTGGTGCTCTGGACCTGAAAGTAGGGAGACGTGAAAGTCCCCATGAGAGCGTGCCTGCTTCTCTGTGGCCGAGGGATGCTCCGCGAGTTTGGCCTGGATCAGAAGAACGTCCCCCTGAGAGGCTCAGAGGGCACAGGGACAGGGAATGGTTTGGCAGCCTCTAGGAGATCTGGGGAAGCCGGGGACCGTGGTGCTCTGGACCGGAAAGGAGCGTAGGCTTGGAAGTTCAGATGAGGGCGTGCCTGCCCCTCAGCGGCCGAGAGGAGTTCTGCAGGGCTGGCCATGACTGGAAGAAGTCCCCCTGAGAGGCTTTGAGGGCATGGGGATACAGCCTGGCCAGGCATCCTCCAGGAGATCTGGGGAAGATGGGGACCGTTGTGATCTGGACCGGAAAGGAGGGGGATGTGGAAGTCCCGATGAGATCATGCCTGCCACTTGGCAGCTGTGGGGAGCTCCACAAGGGTGGCCTGGATCAGAGAGAGGTCCCCCTGAGAGGCTCCAATGGCACGGTGACACGGCGCAGCTTGGCAACCTGCAGGGGACATGGAGGTGGCTGGGTCCCCTAGGCGAGCCTTGGGTTGCGGCCTGGTAAAGAGGTCTCTCTGCAGTGTCAAAGGGGAGGGTCACCATGGTAGGCCCTTATGGAAGTCCTTAAGGGAGCTTCATGCGGAGGCCTGCAGGCTTGGAGACCTCCTGGCCAGGCAGAGGCATCCGATCCCGCCCCGTTCTCAAAGGTGTTCTCAAAAAATTGCAAAGTCCCCAGAGTAGCCCTGGATCGGAAAGGAGGTGGACTTGGAAACCGTACCTGTCTTTCTGCAGCCAAGGGGAGTTCCACAGGGGAGGTTGCACCATGGAGGTTTGCTCCCCTGATCATCTGGCAGGCACGCGTGATCAGGCACGATTTGGCAGCCTCCAGGAGTTAAGGGATGACGGGGTGTCTCTGAGTGTGATTCTGGGTCTCAGCCCCAAGGGAGAATGTTCTGCCAGGTGTCTCTGGGGTTGAGGTGCTTTCATGGGCCCCTTCCTCCTGGCCTGAAGTCTGTATGAGAGTGGATCCACCCCTCAGCAGTCAAGAGGAGCTCCATGGTTCCAGTCACACCCTGCAGGCTTGCTCCCCTGATCGCTGGTAGGCATGTGTGATCTGGCATGATTTGGCAGCCTCCAGGAGTTAAGGGACGATGGGGTGTCTCAGAGCGTGAGTCCGGGTCTC
This sequence comes from Protopterus annectens, assembly GCF_019279795.1. Lineage (NCBI taxonomy): Eukaryota > Metazoa > Chordata > Ceratodontiformes > Protopteridae > Protopterus > Protopterus annectens. The sequence continues at coordinate 1,625,006,092 of NC_056733.1, read as the reverse complement.
AGCCCCAGGGGAGAATGTTCTGCAAGGTGTCTGTGGTGGTGTTGAGGTGCCCTCACGGGCCTCTTCCTCCCAGCTGGAAGTCCGTATGAGAGCGGATCTTTCCCTCAGCGGCCGAGGGGAGTTCCATGGGGCTGGTCACACCCTGCAGGTTTACTCCCCTGATCGCCTGGTGGGCACACGTGATCCGGCACGATTTGGCAGCCTCCAGGAGTTAAGGGACGATGGGCCATCTCATCAGACTGTGAGTCCGCGTCCCAGCCCTAGGGGAGAATGTTCTGTCAGGTGTCTGCATGGGGTTGAGGTGCCCTCACGGGCCTCTTCCTCCAAGCCTGAAGTCCGTATGAGAGTGGATCTGCCCCTCAGTGGCCGAGGGGAGTTCCGTGGGACCGATCGCACCCTGCAGGTACATCCCCTGGAAGGGCTGGTGGGCACGCGTGATCTGGCATGATTTGGCAGCCTTTGGGAGCTGAAGGACGAAGGGCCATCCCATCAAAATGCATGAGTGTGAGTGCCCCAGTCTCAGTCCCAGCCCAGGGAGAGGGAACACGGGGTGTCCTGTAGAGTCCATGTCCCAGCCCTGGGTGATGTCCTGCCAGGTGTCTGTGTGGGATTCAGGTGCCCTTATCCACTGTCCAGCGATCGATTGGGATGACCAACTCCCACTGGTGGAGGAACCCGGTGTGGCTCTGTGGGTCACGGCTTGTGGGTTGAGCTTCTCCACCCCGGGAGCAAGGTGCAGGTGGGGGTGTGGAGTGCTCCATGCCCCTCAGGGCGGAAGTCTAGGTGACACCGATGAGCCCGGGACTAGCCAAAGGAGTCCTGTGACATGGCCACCATCCACTGGCATCCGTGAGCGGCTGAAGTATGGGGGGAGCTCTCTCCCACTTTTCTCTGGCTATGAGCACTGATGTGCACTGTGCCAGCCTGTGGCCCTCCAGGGTAGTGGTTGCCGGTCCATGACCAGCACCCGGGGTGCCCCCTCCGTGGGGAGAGGGACCTTTCCTGTTGGCAGAGGTGTGAGCTCTGGCCCCACCTCTCTGCTCACCAGCTGAGGGGCTCCTATCTGGTTGATCCTGCCAATAGCATATGCTTGTCTCAAAGATTAAGCCATGCAAGTTTTGGTGCATACAGACGCTACAGTGAAACTGCCAATGGCTCATTAAATCAGTTATGGTTCCTTTGATTGCTCCATTGTTACTTGGATAACTGTGGTAATTCTAGAGCTAATAAATGCTGATGAGCACTGACCTCCGAGGATGTGTGCATTTATCAGACCAAAACCAATCCAGGTCTCGGTCCGGCAGCTTTGGTGACTCTAGATAAACTCGGGCTGATCATGTGCCCTCTTGGCTGTGACGAGACATTTGAATGTCTGCCTTATCAACTTTCAGTAGTACTATCTGTGCCTACCATGGTGACCACGGGTAATTGGGAATTAGGGTTCGATTCCAGAGAGGGAGTCTAAGAAATGGCTACCACATCCAAGGAAGGCAGCAGGCATGCAAATTACCCACTCCCAACTCGGGGAGGTAGTGACGAAAAATAACAATACAGTACTCTTTTGAGGCCCTGTAATTGGAATGAGTACACTTTAAATCATTTAACGATGATCTATTGGATGGCAAGTCTGGTGCCAGCAGCCACGGTAATTCCAGGTCCAATAGCATATATTAAAGTTGCTGCAGTTAAAAAGCTCGTAGTTGGATCTTGGGATTGGGCTGGCAATCCACCCCGAGGTGAGCTACCGCCGGTCCCAGCCCCTGCCTCTCAACATTCCCTCGATGCTCTTAATTGAGTGTCCCGGGGGTCTGAAGTGTTTACTTTGAAAAAATTAGAGTGTTCAAAGCAGGCCGGTTGCCTGAATACTTCAGCTAGGAATAATGGAATAGGACTCCATTTCTATTTTGTTGGCTTTCAGAACTGGGGCCATGATTAAGAGGGACAGCCAGGGGCATTCGTATTGTGCCGCTAGAGGTGAAATTCTTGGACCGCCGCAAGACGAATGAAAACGAAAGCATTTTCCAAGAATATTTTCATTAATCAAGAATGAAAGTCAGAGGTTTGAAGACGATTAGATACCATCGTAGTTCCGACCATAAACGACGCTGACTAGTGATCCGGTGGCATTATTCCCATGACCCACTGACGAGCTTCTGGGAAACCAAAGTCTTTGGGTTCCAGGGGAAGTATGGTTGCAAAGCTGAAACTTAAAGGAATTGATGGAAGGGCACCACCAGGAGTGGAGCTTGCGGCTTAATTTGAATCAACACGGGAAACCTCACCTGGCTCAGACACGGAAAGGAATGACAGATTGATAGCTCTTTCTCGATTCTGTGGGTGGTGGTGCATGGCTGTTCTTAGTTGGTGGAGCTATTTGTCTGGTTAATTCCGATAACGAATGAGATTCTACCATGCTAACTAGTTATGCGGCCCAGTGCAGTCATCTCCAACTTCTTGGAGGGACAAGTGGCTTTCAGCCACACGAGATTGCGCAATAACAGGTCTGTGATGCCCTTAGATGTCCGGGGCTGCACGCGTGCTACACTGAATGGATCAGAGTGTGTCTACCCTTGGCCAACAGGTCCGGGTAATCCGCTGAACCCCATTCGTGATAGGGACTGGAGATTGCAATTATTCCCCATGAATGAGGAATTCCCAGTAAGTGGGGGTCATAAGCTCGTGTTGATAAAGTCCCTGCCCTTTGTACACACCGTACATCACTACTACTGATTGAATGTTTTAGTGAGGTCCTCGGATTGGCCCCGCTGGAGTCGGTCACGGCCCATGTGTTGCGCCAAAAAATCGATCAAACTTTACTATCTAGAGGAAGTAAAAGTCATAACAAGGTTTAAGTAGGTGAACCTGGGGAAGTATCTTTAACACCAAGGGTCCTGGGACAGTGCTGTCCCTGGGTACCAGGGACTTTCCTCACTCCACCACCCTGACCCTCTATATCTCTCTCTCTCTCTGTCTCTCTCTGACTCCTATTTCTCTGTTTGCCCTGGTGGAGGCCAGCGGGACTGAGCCCGTGGCTCCTGGGGGGAGAGAGAGAGGGAGTGAGAGGAGGGGTGGTGTCTGTCCTCCCTTGCCTCCTGGTGGTGGGAGAGTGGGGGTCCGTCTGTGTAGTGGGAGGTGTGGGTGCTCCTCTGCTGCCATGAGGGGATGGTGGTGGAGGGTGCACCTGGACCAATGGTGCAGTCCACCACACGCCCCAGAGGTGGCTGGCTCCCCATGTGGTAGGGAGAAGGAAAGGGTGCCGACCCAGCAGGGGGGCGGTGACCTCCCCTCTGTCTGTGCTGGGGCCATCCCTGGGGCTGGCACACCAGAGTTCTCTCCCCTCGATGTCATTCATGGGTACCTGTGGAGGATATCCCGCTCCATACAGGGTGTCAGTTCAAAGATCAGGAAAGTTGGCGGTGTGGTCATGTGCTGCTGCTGCAGGACTCCCTGCTGTCTTGCGGTGTGGGGCCAGTAACCCTGGTCTGGCCATCCATGACGATGCCTGTGAAACCTCACATGCTCATCTTGAGGTGCAATGCTGCCTCTGAGTGGTGGATCACTCGGCTCGTGTGTCGATGAAGAACGCAGCTAGCTGCGAGAACATGTGAATTGCAGGACACATTGATTATCGACACTTCGAATGCACTTTGTAGCCCCGGGTTACTCCAAGGTCTAAACCTGTCTGAGGGTCATCATGCCTTCCATTGTCCCCAGGGGTGTCTGGCCCCACTGAGGGTGCAGCTGGGGAGTTAAGGGAGCCTGCTACGGGCCCCTTGTCCCCCCAGGGAGAGATGCTGATGGAGGAGAAGAGTCTCCTGCTGCTCCGAGCCGGGAAGCCCATCTGAGGATGGAAGGGAGCAGGTGTGTGTCTGGCCTGCCCCCCTGGAGGCTGTCGGTGGTACCGCCACTGGGCTGCCCTCCTGGGGTGGACCCTGACATCTGTCTGCATGGTTCCTGTGTGCCGGGGCTGTGTCGGCTGTCCTCTTCTGCTGCCTGGAGTCCAGTGGTGGGGAGTGGATGCATGGGGGCCAGGGGAAGATGGGTAGTCCATCCACCCCCAAGGTCCCTGCTGTCCCCCCCGTGACCATGCTCGGAACATGACCTCAGATCAGATGTGGCGACCCACGGAATTTAAGCATATTGCTAAGCGGAGGAAAAGAAACTAACCAGGATTCCCTCAGTAATGGCGAGTGAAGAGGGAAGAGCCCAGTGCTGAATCCCCGCCCAGGCAATGGGTGCAGGGAAATGTGATGTACAGAAGTCCATCTCCCTGGTGCCGCCTTAGTGGCCCAAGTCCTTGTGATTGAGACTCAGCCCGCAGACGGTGTGAAGCCGGTGGCACGACTTCCTGGCACGTCGGAATCAGGTCTTCCCAGAGTTGGGTTGTTTGTGAATGCAGCCCAAAGTGGGTAGTAAACTCCATCTAAGGCTAAACACTGACATGAGACTGATAGCAGACAAGTACCATAAGGGAAAGTTAAAAAGAACTTGGAAGAGAGAGTTCAAGAGGGTGTAAAACTGTTCAGAGATAAACGGGTGAGGTCCACACGGTCTGCCTGGAGGATTCAACCTGGCGGCTGTGCTGGCTGCCTGGGTGAGGTGGATCCCCCTCTGGGGGGGGACCATCCCCGGGCACGCTGGCCACCGTCAGGTGCACTTCATCTGTGGTGGTGCACCGTGACTGGCTCCGGGTCAGCCGGGAAGGCCCCACAGAAGGTAGCTCCCCTCCCTGGAGGGGAGTGTTACAGCCCATGGCATCAGCCCTCGCTGTGCCCTGGGCTCATGGGAGATGACCGCTGCCACACCCTACCCCACCCTTGTGGTAGGGGCTGCTCCCCAGGCTCCCGGCAGGACTGTCGACTGGGCTGTACTGCCCTCAGTGCGGCCCAACTGCATCCCACCACTGGGCCGCTAGGCTCACCTCAGGTGCCTGGGGTCTGCGGCGATGTAGATGACCCACCTGTGCCATCTTGAAACATGGACCAAGGAGTCTAACAGGTGCACGAGTCCAGGGGTGGGCAGGAGACCCCATGACACAATGAAAGTGAGGGCCAGTGCATGCCAGCTGAGGCAGGATCCCTCCACCCCGTGCAGGGGGTGGCGCACCGCCGGCTCGTCTCACCCATCTCATTGAGGAGGTGGAGCAGGAGAGCAACTGGTGGGACCTGAAAGATGGTGAACTATGCCTGGGCAGGGCAAAGCCAAAGGAAACTCTGGTGGAGGTCTGTAGCGGTCCTGACATGCAAATCAGTTGTCCAAAAAGGGTATACAGGCAAAAGACTAATCGAACCATCTAGTAGCTGGTTCCCTCTGAAGTTTCCCTCAGGATAGCTGGCACAGGGCAGACGCAGTTTTATCTGGTAAAGTGAATGATTAGAGGTCTTGGGGCTGAAACAATCTCAACCTATTCTCAAACTTTAAATGGGTAAGAAGCCCGACTTGCTGGCTTGGAGCCAGGTGTGGAATGTGAGCACCCAGTGGGCCACTTTTGGTAAGCAGAACTGGCACTGCGGGATGAACTGAACGCCGGGTTAAGGTGCCCAATGCTGACGCTCATCAGACCCCAGAAAAGGTGTTGGTTAATATAGACAGCAGGACGGTGGCTATGGAAGTCGGAATCCACTAAGGAGTGTATAACAACTCACCTGCCAAATTAACTAGCCCTGAAAATAGATGGTGCTGAAGTGTCAGGCCCATACCCGGCCATCGCCGGTGCTGGGAGCCGAGGGGGCTAAGCCACGATGAGTAGGAGGGTCCTCCACAGTGGCACTGAAGCCCTGGGAAAGGGCCTGGGTGGAGCCGACATGAGTGCAAATCTTGGTGGTAGTAGCAAATATTCAAACGAGAGCTTTGAAGGCCGAAGTGGAGAAGGGTTCCATGTGAACAGCAGCTGAACATGGGTCAGTCGGTCCTGAGAGATAGGCAAGCACCATTCCGAAGGGACGGTGATGGCTTCTGTCACCCTCAGCCATTTGAAAGGGAGTCAGGTTCAGATCCCTGAATCCGGAGTGGCATAGATGGGTGCCTCGCGGTGTCCAGTATGGTGATGCAAATGATCCCGGAGAAGCCGGCAGGGGCCCCTGGAAAGTTCTCTTTTCTTTGTAAAGGGCAGGGCACCCTGGAATGGGTTCACCCCAAGAGAGGGGCCCGTGACCTGGAAAGCATCTCGATTCTGGTGGCGTCAGGTGAGCTCTCGCTAGCCCTTGAATATTCGGGGGAGAGGTTGTAAGTCTGCAATCAACAGAGGAATCTAATAACAGGTATCATATCTCCCTTAAACACTTACAGATAGAAATGACAGACCTTAAACAGTGTCTGAAGGAAAAGGAAGAAGAATTAAATGAATTAACAGAGACTAACCTCCAAAATACTATTTTGATATCCCAGCTTAAGGAAGAGTTAAAAAACACAAAACCAGTCCAAATTATAGAACAGGGACAGGGAACCACTACAGATTTATATACACAGTCTAGATTATTACAGATCTTACCACAGTGGAATGATAAAAAAGGCATATGTTATAACATGCTTGCATTTGAAGAATGGGTGCTTATGCAGCAGGATCTGATATATGGACAGATGCATTACTTAGATGTTTCTGGATTTTCATTCCCAAATGTTTTAAAACTTGTATTCAATTAATACAAGATGATTATCAGTTAAACACTAAAGTAGGATGTATGACAGCCATTTTAATGGCATTTACACAAGGGCAGCCTGTCACAGCCAAATTATTAGATCATTTTAAAATTAGTGGTGCTGCGGTAGCATTGTCGCCTCACAGTAAGATGTTGTCCTGTTCAATTCTCAGCTAAAGTGTCTTCTGTGTGGAGACATGCATGAATGGGCATACTTTCGATGAAGGTTGTGCATCAGAGCTGGCAACTTGACATGTAAACATCTATTGCCAATCATTAGTGGACCGGAGTTCCACTGTGGCGACCCCTAACCGGGAAAAGCCAAAAGACACAACAACAACAACTATCACAGATAAATTAATGGAACAAAGTGAACATTTTAGACTTGCTTTTCAAATCATATATGAAAAAACAGACAGAGACATGGGACAAAGAGACATACAAAAACAGTTAATACATTGCTTCTTAGAACACATCAAAGGGGTTCCAGGGGATATTAAATGTATCTATGAAGACAATTCTGATACACTCATTGACGTGGTACAAAAACTAATGAGGGGACGGACTATGGCTGATGATGGGACATTATACTCACAGCATATCTTTGCATTTGAAGATAATAGTGAGCCATTTGAAGTCATTGGTGAGGTAAAAAACAGGGGAAGGCAAAGGTGGTGTGACCAACCACCAGCAGAAAGAGCTGCATCAGCACCACCAGCTCCTGCCTCTATGTCTGTAGTACCAGGATCAAGCACAGGTAATGAGAAAAAGGCACCAGCATGCTTCTTTTGTAGAAAATAGGACATGTTAAGCAAAATTATGATCATTACAAAGCCTGGTGCAAAAAGAAGGAAGAACAGGGGGTGTTTCCAAAAAGAGAGCAAACAAATTTACAAGGAAAGTCAGAAAAGCAGGATTATGTACAAAAACCTTACAATATTGGTAAAGACAGTTATAAGAGCCATCAATATACAGGAAAAGGGAAAGTATGCCCTGTAGATTTTCAAACAGTTTCACCTGTAAATCTGAAACATTTGATAGAACAGGCAGAAGGAATAGCTAGGCAACAGTTAAAAAAAGAGATTGAAAAACCTAAATATGTAGATCATTCAGACACAGAGGAAGATGACAAGCAAAAACATGAAGTGTGTCATATTGCATTTGATAATAAAGGAAAGGATGAGTGGATTTCCTTACAATAGGGATGTGCCCACCCCTACTCTGGTATATTTCCTAACTACCTTTAAAAAGGATTGAGATGGACCACCACTGATTGATATTTGGGTAGAGAGGTCACTGTAGAAAAATGTTTTAATAGACACAGGAGCAGCAGTATCTGTTACAAACAGACAGTTACCAGCAAATCCTATAAAAAAGGTTTGCATTTCAGCATTTAATGGCACAGAATGCTATGCAGTGAGTAGCCAAAATGTGGACATAAAGTTTAGTCAAGAGGGACAGACATGGAAGGGTGCATTTTTAATGCATCCATCTTGCTCAAATACCATTATTGGTATGGACATTCTAGGGCCTTTGGGCATAGTAATTGATTTACCTAATGAAATTATGTGGATGGGAGACAAACAACAAAGAGAGGAAGAGCAAAGTACAGGTTGCTATGCAATCTCTCTAACTGACAAACCTGAAAAACCTACAGGCTATGTAAATACAGACAGTGAGGATGTATGGAAGCATTTACAACAGCAATTCCCAAATCTGTGGTCCAAGGGTTCTAGTGAGTATGGGAAACTAGAAAGCCCAGTAGGGATAGGAAGTGATCAGGACTATATACCACCTTTTCAAAAACAATATCCTATTCCTAGGGAAGCAGAAGAACATATGGAAAAAAACATATTGCAGAATGCGAAAAAGAAGGGATTATACAAAAGGGCAACAGTCCTACAAATTCACCAGTCTGGCCAGTTAAGAAAAAAGATGGTAGTTACCGTCTTGTTATTGATTTACAGAAGGTTAATCAATATACTACTCCTAGAGTACATTTGATTCCAGGAGTCCCAGAGTTGGCTGCACATATTAAGCCACAAAGAAAGTGGTTTACAGTAATAGATTTAGCAAATGGCTTTTGCAGTACAACTCAGGAAAAAAGATTGGCCAAGATTTGTCTTTACATTTAAAAACCAGCAATATGTCATGACAAGTTAACCACAAGGGTTTCAAAATAGTCCAGTTATTTTTCATCAGACAGTAGGATCCATTCTGCAACATTTGGAAAAGGATGATCCAGTAATACATTGCAATGATGATATTTTAATTCAGTCAGAAACAGTAGAGGAGTGTGTACGGCTTCTTAAGAGAGTTTTTCATACTCTACAGCAAGCAGGGATTAAGGTTAAAAGTGAAAATAATTCAGTTTATGTCACAAGAAGTTAAGTTTCTAGGTACTATTATAAAACCAACAGGAAGGTCTCCTTGTCCTACATGTGTACAAGGCATTTTACAAATGGAAAAGCCACTGACTATAGCAGATTTGCATAAATTCATGGGACTCATGAATTACAATAGGGAATTTATAGAGGATTATGCAACTGTGGCTACTCCCCTATACAAAATGTTACAGGAACAAAAGAACTCCACCTTTTTAGAGTGGGGATCTCATGATGAGAAGTAATTTTCACAAATAAAAGTAAAATTAGCACAAGCTATAGAATTAATAGCACCCACACCAAGGTTACCGTTTGTGCTACAAGCAGCAGCAGGAAAAAAAACACTGTCTGTGGTACTACTACAGGAATGGCCACATGGTAGCAACAACAGAATGGAAAAAACATTATGCCCAATCACTTTCTTTAGCAGGAAGATGACTCCAGTGGAACTGGGCTACCATCCATGTATACAGCAATTATTAGCCATTTACTGGGGTATTAAACAAACTGAATATTTGACCATATTTTCCAGCATTATAATACAAACACCACATCAAGCAGTAAAAGCTCTGATAGACAGTTTTGAAATGAATAAAATTACAGATGGTATTAGTCAGGCAGTCTTTGCAAAATGGATGGCACTTTTTGGAATGAAAACTGTTACTATACAGACAGGGGACAAATACTATTTGTCAAACCACATGGGATACGAAGGAAAACAGCATAACTGTTTAGAAAAGATAATGTCACCTGATGTGCAATTTTTAGCATCTGATTTTGATCACTTTAAGCATGATATTGGGACCAAGGCAGATACTGAACAGGATTTGCCATAGTTCCAGAAAATCCACAGCTAGGTTCTCCTGAGCTAATCAAGTTACCAGGGCATATATCAGCTCAAAGAGCTAAACTGGAGGCAGTACTGTATGTGCTAAAGTATTACAATCCTGTTAACATTTTTTCAGATAGTGCTTACATAGTAAATTCTTTAATACTACATATGGAAACCTGGGTAAGGCAAGGATTTGTGGATAGTTTAGGTAAACCATTATGACATGCTGAAGTATTAAAAGACATATATAAAGTTATAACAATGTCAAAACAACAAAGACAGTATAGCATCTTAAAAGTAAAAGCACATCAAAACCAACCAGTGAAATTTACAGGTTAAATGTGTTAGTTAATACTTTGGCAAAACAAGCAGCACAAAATGGAAAAGAACTTCCAGAATATGAGTATGCCAGTGTAGAAGTTAGTGTCTTAAAAGAGTTAAAGAGTCAATAGAAAAAGACCTTGTAAATATACAAAAACAACAGGGCTTAAAAGAAGAAACCGATCAATGCAGATTAGCAGGTATACCACCAAAGGAGTACTATGCATACACCACCTCCAAAGGGTTACATTTGCCATATGTACCATTTCAGTTGGCACGCCAGTTGGTCAAGTTAAATCACCAAATACTGGGCCATATAGGAACTGATAAGTTATGGGCAGTTGTAAAAGAAAAGTATTGGAACCCAAATTTAAAAAAGATCTGCAAGCTGATTGTAGAAGAATGTTTAATCTGTCTGCAGGAGAATGCTAAAAGCAAAAGGCCTCAGTTACATAGAGTACAGCCAGCAGATGGACCATGGTATGCAATTCAAATAGATTATGCAGGTCCATTACCAACAACAAAGGGAGGTTACAGGTATCTACTAGTAGTAGTGGACATCTTTTCAAAATGGGTAGAAGCAATTCCTACCAAACTTATGACAGCAAAGGCAACAGCAGAAGCCTTATGGAAAAATATTTTCTGTCATTAGGGATGGCCACGAGTCATAGAGTCAGACAATGGCCCACAGTTTATTAGTGATCTCATTAAACAAATGTGTAATTTGTTAGGCATACAGCAAAGGTTTCATGTACCATACCATCCACAATCTAATGGTATTGTAGAACGTATGAATCAGACGTTAAAAGAACATTTAAAAAAGGCATGCTTGGAAAAGGGCAATACATGGGTACATCATCTGCCTGGTATTTTAATGGGTATTCAAGCAACACCAAACAGCAAAACAGGTATTTCCCGATATGAAATAATGACAGGCCGCAAAATACCCATACGATTACCATTTGACCCAGATTTACCTAATGGTAGGCCCATGCTAGAAATCAGCAAACATCAGGAATGGCTAAAACAACTTACTAGTATATGTGACTATAATGCAAGGGAGCAAGCATTCCATCTATGGAAAAAGGTGCCAATATTACCAGATGAAGAAATCCTTCCCTGTGGAACCAAAGTATTGGTAAAAACATTCCAAACGAAAGGACCATGGGCTAGCAATTGTCAAGGCTCTTTTGAAGTAGTGGAACAAATTGGACCATTATTGTACAAAATCAAAGGAAAAAAAGAAAAACAGAATAATGTTGGTACACAAAGATCAACTAAGAATGATCAAAAACAGTGAGCAATGTAAATCTGATTAAATGTATTCGCTTGTAGGTTTCCAACAGAGAAAACCATAATGAAATTGACATGGTTTAAAGTGCATCCTTTTGGAAATTCAGTTTCGGATGACCAAAGGCAAAATGATTCAACAATGGAATTTCTATTTAAAGGATGTTTTTTTTAATTGATAATAGCTATCATACTAACTATTA